>NW_022758991.1:236117-246494 GCF_011630105.1 Anneissia japonica
ACAGATTTAGGCCTTTAGGGTAGAATATTGTTAAAAAGGTAGGCGTCTGTAAGTAAGAACTTAAAAATAGGCCAAGCCTCTAAGACTAGGCTAGGCCTACTACCTGACTCCAGGCGAGGCCTGAGCCATCCTACTGGAAAGTTAAAGTTTGTTGTATTTGTATGGTATGCCATCTAGTCTAAGCTTAATTGTTTTTGCCATTGCCAACATTAGTCTTACTATAGGTCTATTCTAAATATTTTAGGCCCGTTTTATTATGGAAGACTATTTAAATTTAGTCATGCCTAACCATGGACCTATGGCCAAACTAGTCGACGCGAGTGACTCAGTTTCGTGACTCCAAAAATATGAACATTTGATTGGTTGAAATTGTTTATTTCGGTCCGCCCATTTATCCAAATACGGAATATAAGATTACGTCATTCTTTTGGCATCCTGGTGCCTGATTTCAGTGTTTTACAAGTCGCTTATTCCGTCTATAAATTAACTTTCTCGTTGGTGGCGCTGTCCAGAATGAGAAAAATAATAAAAAATAAGAGACTTGTGGCAAGTCTAGCTCAACCTGTGTGAACACCCCATGTTTGGTAGGAGTCTGTCTAATGCAATTGGTCCAATCATTACTCACTAGAAATCATAATGAAAGCTTTTCCTCTATCTGCGATAAAAGCTCATTCAGGTATATTTGACCTACATCTTATGCACGAACGCACTAACCGCAGAAAACTCGATATTCGTAGCTGCTATTGGCCTAAAGCGTGTGACATCATTCATAGACAGGGTAAAAACAGTTCTGAATACAAAATTGTGTGCAGTGAACCGTTCAGTGAGCAGATGTCCTCAAGTTTTTATTATGATTTAATAATTTTCACTATAGTAACCCTTGTGACTTTTGACCTATAGGTGAAGAGTAGTTTTTCATGTTTAGAAGGTCCTAAGGATCATTCCTGGAAAATTCGAGCTCAATTGGAGTTTTTTGAAAATTTGACCCCGATGTCCCCTATGTTACGAGGTGTCGCCGGTTCTTAATGACGAAATTTGATCGAATTTCGTCCAATGGTTTGCCATTAGTGCATTTTGAAATGTTACTAGAGAGAACAAAAAATAAACCTTTAATGACCTTTGACCTTAAATCTCTGAACACCATAGAGACACTACCTTATGCAAATACATATGTACCCAGGACAAGACTGTGCTATGTTATTTGTGACAGAAGTCGTCTTTTATTCAATTTTTTGAAAGTTTTTACCATAACGACCCCTATGTGACCTTTGACCCCAAGCAGTGAACACCCCATGTATGAGAGGTGTCACCGGTTATACTGACCAAGTGTGGTTGAAAAGTTGCCAGAAAAAATATGAAAATTATCCCTTAATAGTTGGGTCCTTTCTGGCAATTGCGTAGAGAGGCTAACTTAGTTTTTCAGTGGATTTGTCTTCCGTGAGGGTATAATAACAAAAATAGCTTGGGTGTCCCTCGTAAAAGTGTGGGCATAACCTGTGAGAGCCCTAAATCCAAAATGGCCGCCTTCCGCCATTTTGAAATTTATTATTTCAGTGTTTTGGCCTACATGGCTGCTTTAGAGTATTGATTTAGGGGTTTTAGATGTCCAGGATTTCATTTTTGATGTCGGATCAATGATTCGGCCTAGTTTTGACCTTAAAATATAAGATGGCCGCAAATATCTCTTCAAAATCTTCATTTTTTTGGTAAAATCATTATAGTGCCTCAATAATTTAATGAAAGCTCAGATCATGCTTAATTGACTAACAGACAATAAAACTACAACTAATTATACAGAGGTCAAAGGTCAACATTTGTGGTTGATTAAAAATGAAGTTATTTGTTTCGTTGCTTTTTCAAATTACATTTTACTGTACTGTTTATATCTAGGAATTCATTTTTAATGTCTGATTGATTTGGATTTGACCTTTACATCACATGTGTCAAAGGTAAATAATAATTAATAAAAAAGGAGCTTTTTTTTAGTTCCATTGGTTATAAAATTCCCGCGTACTGTACTATTATTATTCTAGAATTCACATTTGATGACCCATTGATTGACATTCAAATCTAAATTTCTGTTGAGGTCATCTCAGGTGTCAAAGATCAGCATTTCTGGTTAATGGTATAGAAGTTTTTAGCTAGTTACATTGGTTATAACGTTCTAGTGTACTAGTGTACTGTTATTATCCAGGAATATTTATTTGAGTTCCCATTAATATTAAAGCTTTGACCTTAAAATCCAAGAATGCTGCTAATTTTCAGCTCACGTTGTCTAATGTTTAAGTTCAAGTTCATCTCAGAAGTTAAAAGGTTATAATTGTAATATATTCTAATTCTAATACTAATTTCCTGAATTATCAACCAAACAAAGTTAATTAATAAACAATAGGCTGCTACTCCTCCTCATCCGAGTCTGTTGTATCACTACAGTAGTACTACTGAACTCTCATCGCTGGTTCTCAAAATAGTCACTAGTGAGCTGGTGCAGCAAGGGTGGCAGGGTACTTGTGGACAATTCAAAATTTCTTAACAATGACAAATGGAGGACGGATGCTAATCTAGCAACTTAAAATGGCACTGGCAATATGTGATGTAGTTTGTCCTTGTTCAAATGGTGCAATGTGTCTTCATCAGGTGGAAGGCCGACTGTACTCTTATCAATTTATGCCCCTTGGAAGTTGTGGCCTACCAGAAAGTGATATCTGAACTCAGTATAGACCTTACCCACCTAGCAAACAAACATGGGCCCCATATAGTAAAGTTATGGGTCATAATGTGGGCCCCCTGCAGTTTGGTCTACGCTGGAAAGAGCTACCTGTGAAGGTGGCCTAAATGGAAATGTAGGACCTTTAAAGGATATATTTCCCATACGGGAAAGAGCTGCTGTGCACCCTAAATCCGTAAGGGTCCGAAAAATTTGGCCCAAATGAACTTATGTGCCCTTTAATGGATATATTTGGCCCCTTAGGTTTGCATTATGGTTTCATTTGGGACCCATATGGGTTTAACCAAATTAATTCATGTGCTATATCTGGGGTTTTCTTCAGAGCTGTACATGGGCTGAAATGTAACCTAGGTAAAAATTCCAGTTTGACCAGTTGGAACTGGAACCACATTGGGCGTTGTGTTTTTATAACAATTCTACTGGTCTTCAGCTGGACCCAGTTTCAACTGGTCTTCAATTGGTCGCAACTAGACGGAGTTGCGACTAACTTACTTGTGTAAAATAATAATGGATTTAATCGACTTTTGTAGACAAAATACACTGAGTTGAAGATATACAAACCATAATTTCTTTAATTAAAGAACATCAACTGGAGAGGACAAAAGATTTCATCAACTTTGTCTTCATCCTTTAACTTTCATGCACTCGATTTAGCAGTTTGCTCACCCCAGGAGTCGTCAATCACCTTCTTCGATTGTTTCTGTATACCCAAAACACCCAAATGTGTGGTCATTGCCAGTGCTCACAAAGAAAGGTATGATGGTATTTGTGATATCTTCTGTGAGCACTGATTATGTCTTTGGATTTAGAAAAAATATTTGGTGTGTATATTGTTATGTGTAGATATTTTGCTGCCAATTGATCACGCACATCTTCCTTGATACTATAGAAAAGGAAATACCTGTCATGATAAGTTTGATGGGCCATGGAAGAGAGTGGCATGAGTTAATGATGGTGCATATTTATTCTTTTCAAGTAGTCACTCCAGTGGTACTCTAAGCCATCACTCAGTTTAGCCATATCAAAGACTGATAGAATATGAAATTTTCTGCAGTACCCAAAGACATTCAAATAAAGTGTGGTTTATTCTGCAAACAGGCTTGAGGGATTAAAATTGGTTAAAAACACAAATTTGGTGGGTTCAAAGTGACATCGTTTATTGTGAGGTTGAGAACCTCATCCCTGGTGTGGCAAGCAGAGATTATAGATTCAGAGTCAGATACAATGCTGCTCTCAGCCTATGCCAACTGAACGGAGATATACTGAAGAAGTTGTACTAGACAGACGTATATCCAACGCTTATGTTTCGATCCCAGTTAGGACGTATCCACCTCTAGGTGATCTACTGATGTGATGCTCTCTGAATTGAGGGAGCATCTACTGTACGTGAGACTAAGGGTAAAAGTCACATTGTAAAATGACACTTTTGGACCATTGAGAGCCAAGGTTTTTAACCTGTTACCATTTGAGATGCACTTAGTGTAGTTTTTAATTGCATAAAATTTGAAAACATTTCATTTGCGAGCTGAAAATCAGCAGTATGGATTTGAAGGTCAAATTTAAACTAATCGGACATCAATATGAATTCCTGGATATCTACTATACAGTACACTGGAACTAACTGGGATGTTATAGCCAATGTACAGTAACTATCTAAAAGCTTCATTATCTATTACCAAATGCTGACCTTTCGACACCTGCGATGACCACAGCAGCGTTTTATTTGAAGGTCAAACCTAAATCTAAAGGACATGAAATATGAATTATTGAATGTTAACAGCACAGAACACTGAAATTTCATAAAATGGAACTACAATTGACCTTTAACCACAAACATTGACCTCTGACCTCCAAGGTGACCTCAGCACCATTTTTAGATTTGAAAGTCAAACTTAAATAATTTGGAAAAATCAAATATGAATTTCTGGATATTAACAGTACAATACACTGGAATTTTATAAGCGAACTAAAAGCATCATTTTTTATTAACCCCAAATGTCGACCTTTGACCTCTGAGATGACCTCTGTATAATTAATTGTAGTTTTACTGTCCATCAGTCAATTCAGCATGATCAGAGCTTTCATTAAATCCTTTTATAAGGCACTATGACGAATTTACAAAAAAAGGGGTATTTGACAAAAAGAAAATTGGCGGCCATCTTGGTTTTGAAGGTCACAACTAGGTCGGATCATCGATCCAACATCAAATATGGATTCCTGGACATCAAAAACCCTCAAATCCATGCACTTAAGCAGCCATGTTGGCCAAAACACTGAAATAATTAATTTCAAAATGGCGGAAGGCGGCCATTTTGGATTTAGGGCTCTCACGGGTTATGCCCACACTTTCGCGAGGGACACCCAAGCTATTTTTGTTATAATACCCTCAAGGAAGACAAATCCACTGAAAAACTAAGTTAGCCTCTCTACGGTCACGGAATTGCCAGAAATGATCCAACTATAATGACCTTTGACCCCTTATCTCTAAACACCCTATAGACTCTGCCTTATGCCAATGTATATGTGCAAAGGACAAGACTGTGCTACGTAGTCTTTTATACGATTTTTGGTTTTTTGACCCTAATGCCGATTGTGTGACTTTTGACCCCAAGTTGTGAACAACACATAAATAGGGGGTGGCACCGGTCCTACTGACCAAGTTGTAATTAAATCGGTCCAGTAGTTTGCCACTAGTAGTCTTTTAAAATGTTGCCAGAAAGAAAGAAAGAAAGAAAGAAAGAAAGAAATAAGTAACTGCTCGGAAACAGAACCCAGACAGCATGCTGCTGACTGGGTAATTAAAGATAACGTTTATTTTTATAATAATAATGATAATTGCTATACGTGGGTGACAGTAGTAAAAAACGCTACATTTGGGCAACATCATTACATAACACTAGTATTTTCTTTATTTTTGATTGAAAAAATGTTCAAATTGATTTTTCTTAATTATTATATGTAATTATACTTAATTAAATATAAAAATTCAAAACATAATTTTGTTGGTGTCGCCCTAATATTTTCTAACTACTCATGCCATATTAGGGCGACATCATAATATTAATGCAATTGCTATATGAGGGTGACAGTAATAAAAAATGCTACAATTAGGCGACAATTCCCTTCTTGTTTTTCAATTAATTTTAGTTAAATATTATATGAAATTATTGTGTGGGGAGGGGTAGGAACGTGAGGAGTATGATTTGAGTATCCAGTAGAACCCCTCAATAGGGACACTCCTTCAGGGGACACCCCTATTAAGGGGACGCAATTCTGTGAAACGACAGGCAATATATCTTCACTACAGCCAATCTCTATTAAGGGGACGCCCCTCTAAAAAGGGGAAGGGGACACTTTCTGCGTGCGCCAACTGTCAAATAACCCCTATTAAGGGACCTCAAGGTGCCCGGAATTTGCACTCTCATACTTTTAAAATCTTACCGGTACTATATTTTTAAGGATAAACAATTATTTTTGTTATATAATTTAAGGGGTGTGATCACACCGTCTACACCCCTCTGCATCCGCCCCTGACATTAGCACCTATTACATATTAGTATTCAAAGAGGTGCTCTATTCATGCTACATCCACCTAATAGAAAGCTGTGATTGTTGTTATTTGTAAATAAACCAGTATTTGTTTACCTTTTCAGGACATTTCACATATATATTACACACATATTAATCACATTATAATATTTCAAAACCATATGAAACTATTTGATCATTTAATAGAAAGCTCAATATTTAAAAAAACACCAATATTTGTTCATTATTGTTCCATAATGAAGCAATATTGAACATATCTATATTTAACTATTGTTTTTATTACATTTCTGTTGATTCAAATTATTGCTAAAAATTAGTTATTTTACTGTAAATGATTATATGTTAATAAAAATAAAATTATAAAGAATGTATATCATAGCTATTCAGGGGACAGCCCTATTAAGGGGACACATATTTTGGTCCCGAAGGTGTCCTCTTGATAGGGGTTCAACTGTATACTGTGCATTTGACAGAGATTTAGGCCTATAAATGTAATCGAATAAGCAGTTATCATCTGTTAGTAGCTTAGGCAATTGAATCACATACATCATTTGATTAGAGCGATGTATTTTTTTCTTTCGTGCAAGTCACCCATCCTTGTTGTCATTCCTCTTTCATTCATATTTTTCATCTAATCTAGATTGCATTTCAAATATAATAAAAGTAACTAATATATACATGTGATACTTTTATTGAAGTTAAAGCTTTTTATATTTTCAAAATATGTTTTAAACTGATATGCTGTTGGTGAATGAAGGGATTTTCTAAACAATACTATAATATGAATATAATCATATTATAATCCTGGACGTGATGATATAATCCTGGACTTGACCTGATTGAGTACGGACGTGTTCACGCGAGCTCTCTAGGCCACCTTGTTAGTGAAATTATTGATTGTACTCGCCGGAGAAGATCTGCTGCACCCGGCATTGTGTGTTCAAGGGAAACACCTCGAGTCCAACCTACAGTATTTTACTTGTTTGCTGAATCGCCGATCCTAATCGCTATTATTGTTTCTTACTTCTTAACTCGGATACGTGTGATTTTTGATTCGCATTTTGATGTTAATACCGTGATTTTTTTTTTATTCTCGCTAATTTAAGCCATGTCTTTGACGAGGGTTAGCGGTAATTTTACTTTCGATTGTCGTTTATTTGTTACTTTTGCTTTAATCCTGTTTAATGGTCATGGCATGTCAACTCATATATGTGACCTGAATGTTCGAAATAATTACATATCAGTTCATTTCGAGGAATTGTGTCCAGTTTTTCAGCCTGGAAATCATATCTTTTTTCCCGCCATGGCGCCTCATTACATTGGAATTCCAAAGCCACACCTGTCGTTAAGTAACAGCTTTGTTTATACTACTGCAGCTGAATTTCTGTTTCCTAATATTTATGTTCCTTACTTACGTTCTGGATCCAAGGTAAGGCGCAAGTTTTCTAAAGCACCGACACTTTATTATTCAGCATCGTCAGCTATGTTTAACATCTTAATCAGTTCGGGGGACATACATCCTAATCCTGGCCCCACTGAAGACGGTAGCTCTCGGAAAGGTCAGAAAAGAACAATAAAATCTGTATCTGTCATGCTGTCTAATTGTCGAAGTATCCGGAAAAAATCTTTGGACTTAGCTACATATTGTGAAACCAAACGTCTTGGTCTTGATGTTATTTGTTTAATTGAAACCTGGTTGAAGTCTAATGACGACTCACATATGCTGCATTTCTCGAATTCATTTGAAATATTTCGCCGAGATCGTGGATCCACCACAAATGGGGGAGGCATATTATTTGGCATTAATACTTTACTTAATCCAACACTTGTTGCATCTGAATCTGATATCGAAATGTTGTGGGTGTCAATAACGTCAAACAAGTCTCACCTGTTATACCTTGTCTATAGGCCTCCGAATGAACCTGTTATTTTTTATAATTATTTTGAACAAGCCATTTTGCGACAAGAACATGCATTCTCAAGGTATGACTCTGTCGTAATATTGGGTGACTTTAACATTGATTGGAATACTGCTCCTGACTCTTTTGTTGATTTAATGAACATATATGGTTTTCATCAACTTGTTGATGAAAATACCCGACCTTCAACCAATATGAACGATGGCTCTCAAATTGATTTATTTTTCTCAAACAATCCGACTAAGTTGAGGAACATTAGCGTAATCGATAACCCAGTAACCAGTGATCATCACGCTAGTGAATTTGATATTGTTTGTCATCACATTTTGCCCCATCCGTCAACAACGCGATCATTTCTGAAATGGAACAAAGCAGATTTTGATCACTTGAATAAACTCATGCACCTTGCACCATGGAGCGCTTTTCTTGATACCAACAACGTCACTACTTCCTGGGATGGGTTTTTGGACATACTGGATGCTGCTGTCCGTGATAGCGTTCCATGTGTTACTAGAAAAGAACGAAAACAAACTAGTCCATGGATTACTAAAGACATTCATCGTATGATCCATAAGTAACGACGATTATTTAAGAAATCTAAGAATACTGGTTTGCCTGAACATTCGGAATTGCATAGGAAATGGCGCAACAAAGTACACTATGCAATTAAGAAGTCTTATAAAGACTATATAAACGATCTGTTTAAATCTGATAATAATAAAAAACGGGTTTTTTCATTTGTAAAGGCTAAACGTAAGTCTAGCCTACCAAACAAATTTGTGAATCCTGCTAACGATACAGTTTTATCTAATTTGCATGATATTGTTAATGGTTTTAATACTTATTTTACTTCTGTACACAATGATATTAATGTTGGGTTTAACTATAGAGAACCGCCTGTTTGTACACTTCCCATTCCCATATTATCCGATGCCATTTTCACTCCTGATGACATTGTATCTACAATCTCCTCTTTTCGGTTAAATTCTGCGCCAGGTCCGGATTTAATTTCTGCTAAGTTAATAAAACCTATTGCCAGCTCCATTGCTTGTCCTCTTTGGAAACTTTTTCGTACGTCTTTATGTACTGGTAATGTTCCTGGGGACTGGAAGTGTGTAAACACAGTTCCTGTCTATAAATCTGGTGATAAGGCTCTAATGTCTAATTACAGACCCGTTTCTCTATCATCGTTAATTTGTAAGATTTTGGAGAAGCTTATAATCCATAATATAAATTCATTTGTTAATGAGTATTACCTTCTTAATTCTAACCAGTACGGGTTTGTTAGAGGTAAATCATGTGTTACTCAGCTTAATGACATATATTTTAAATGGGCTAAACTGCTTGACAAACGTGGCTCAGCAGCTATTGTCGATACTATATTTTTAGACATGAGTAAAGCATTTGATAAAATGCCCTTTGATATTTTATTATATAAACTTGCTACTAATTTTAACATTCAGGGAAGCCTATGGAAACGGATGTCATCATATCTCACAGACAGAAAACAAAGAGTATGTTTCAAGGGCCTTACGTCTTCTCCCCTACCTGTCACTTCTGGTATTCCTCAGGGGAGTTGCCTTGGGCTTATTCTTTTTAATTTATTCATTAATGATGTTTCTCAGAATGTTTTATCTGATCACGCTCTGTTTGCTGATGACATAGTTATCTTTAGGCATAGACAATCTGAGAATGATGTATCACTTCTTCAGAATGATATTGACACTCTTGCTTTGTGGGCACAAAATAACAAAATGAAATTCAATGTTAAAAAATCTAAGCTAATGTACATAACTAGAAAACGTGACTTTGCAAGGTCAGTATTTTTACTGAATGGTGAGAATAGGTGTATATATCGACAGAAATCTTAATTGGAAGAGCCACATTGATAATGTTATCAAACGTGCTAACCGAATGGTTGGTTTAATTTTTTCGGTTGCTGCAAATTGTTCACCTGATGCCATGTCTCATCTTTACAAATCCCTTGTTTTACCGATCTTGGAGTATGGACTTACTGTATAGAGTCCTCATTGTCAAGATCACGTAAATCGTCTTGAAAAAGTACAACAGAGAGTCTCTAGGAGAATTCTTTGGCGTCACTGTGGTCCCATTAATTATAACGAACGACTTATCACTCTCAATTGGCTTTCTCTTCGGGACAGACGATATATTATTCTGATC
>NW_022758991.1:246515-256367 GCF_011630105.1 Anneissia japonica
GTACAATTCTTTTATTTGTAAACTTAGACAATACTTACTGAATGAACGATAATTTTTAATTGTTTGGTATTGGCCATTCATGATTACTATTGTTTTTTACTGATTTTTAATTTCCCTACAATTTTATGGTTATGTTGTAAATAATTGTTTTGTAATTTTACTGTACTGTTCTTTGTTCCAAAGGTTGTGGGCACCACTTGTGGTGTTATGGCGCACTGTTGCTGACGCAACCTTTGGGCCGTTTGTGCCAATGAAATAAACGAAATGAAATATAGCATTATTTGTTTTATAATACACGCATAATAAATTAACACAATACAACTCCTATACAACCTGAATGAGA
Organism: Anneissia japonica; assembly: GCF_011630105.1. Classification (NCBI taxonomy): domain Eukaryota; kingdom Metazoa; phylum Echinodermata; class Crinoidea; order Comatulida; family Comatulidae; genus Anneissia; species Anneissia japonica. Next base: position 246,859 of record NW_022758991.1, read on the forward strand.
GATTTATTATAACAACTTTTTCTTTTACTCCTGGGATAACTGTACTATACATATTCTCAAATATGTATTTAATCATACAACAAAACGCTGAAGCATCCACAAAAAGTAAAACTAAAACTGTTTTGCAATAACATCATTTGAATAGGGTGGCTTCTCATAATGGGTTGGAAACAAACTAGTCTTTTTTTTGCTGTCATTGCCTAATTTCACTGGTAATACAACAAAAACACCTTAATTAAGTATTTAATTATAGTCCCGATTCCATCAAAGCCTTGAGCCCTGCTCAAAACAACAGTTTTGAGCAAGGCCACATCTAAATAGCAACAACAATCACCCAGGTGAAATTAAATCCACCATTAAATATACAAATCTCAAAAATGTTTCCAGCATCCACCAAATATCTGTAACATTAAGCGTATGGAAGTACAGTAATCAATATTACTAAACCTTTGAACAATACTAATAAGGTATACAATCCCCAATTTAAGCAACGCTTAAGGAAAGCATGACGACCACACAGATACATCGCAGATATACAGAACATACTGTACCTACTACCATAGAGAATATAGAACTAAGAGACATCGATCTCAAGTAGGATTTAACCTAAAAGTAGTCATACTGGTGGTATGCATGGCAGCTGTCATAGGGGTCTTACTTACTGATGAACAAGTATTCATAATCTGCCTTACACATATGGCCAGGTATTATATGAGCCTGCCTTAGAATTGAAGTTTAAGCCTGGATGCACACAGGCATGCCCATATGTCTTCACATGCACATGGGAAATAAAACAAAAAACAAAAAAACTACACAGAGTAAATAATATTTACAATGGTTTCTAAAGTCTTCTCTCCAATTATAGCCCATTTTTAAGCTACATATTACAAGCAATTTTAATATGAACAACAAACTACCTTCATACATTTTGTCTCTCTACAAAATCTTATTTATCCTGAATATCACTTTCAATTTCATTGACATCTGAAAATATTCTAAACAGCAAAAACTTCAGCTTAGTTTCAGCATCTGCTTCACTTTAGACAAATTTGCTAAATTCAAATTGCAATATTTTAAAATAACATCTGTACATTAGGCCAATCGTAACATCCAGTAACATAAAAAGTTGTGGCACTAATCAGAATATAATCTCAATCAAAAATTGTACAAATTCGTTTTCGCTGTGTGCCTTGAACATGTACGCGAGACCTGCGACAAAAGCCGGGAACGCCGTTTGATTTGGCTGTATGGTCTACCCTTCATGTCTTCCTTATCTGTACAAGAGGTGACTTTATCAACTGCTGCATGAAGTTTTTTCTCACTAACATTTCTCCTTCATCTGCCGTCAGGTCATACTCATCTTTCAAATTTTTAAACTCAAGGTATAGAGTAGCAACCTTCCTCATATCTGACATCATTGATTTCTGTACCTCAACATGTTTATCTTGTTTTCTTTTCATTTTTGTGTAGAGCGTTTTTCCAAACAGGCAAATAATTGGATCTTCTCTGCAGCAAGGTCCAATCTCACTATCACGAAATCTTCTCAAAATTTGGAATTTAAATTCATCAGACACAAAACTGGGTAGGGGTCTGAAGAGGGAGGTTGGTAATGGTGATGCCATTTCAATTGAATCTTTGTTGCATGCTTTTTTGTGGTGCCAAAGAAAAAACGTCTGCTAAAGTACCCTTTACAGCAACTGCAAACTAAAAGGGGCGTCTCTTTGTTTAGCTTTCTCTGGGTCATCAACTCTGAGGTCTTACCACTCTTTATTAAGTGTTCATTGTGCTTGTAAATTCCTTGTAACCTAAGACATTTAAATTTTCTTTTTCAGGAAGTTTTAAAGCACGTACAATGCCAGGGGTATCTTTGTGTTTAGTCAACATGTGCTTGCTGAGTCTACTTTGAAGAACTCCACAAAACGGACATGGTCTGTGGGGTTTTTTTGTTTAGAACCTGGAAAGAAATAGAAATTTCACTATTACAAAGAATTAAGTTTAAATAAAAGGTTTACTGCATAAATATAGAAAACTCAAAAAACATTTAGTGTTTTAAAGACTATAGTTTATATTGACAGTACACTAGCTTTTGTGCACACAGTGGACTTCTTTTAGGTGAATTCGTTATTCACCTTGTTATGAACTCCTACTTCTTCACATAAATGCGATCGCCACACAGTTGGTGTGCATATAGCTCACACAAACGAAAAATGATTTTGGAACCACACATACTAGTGTTGTTGCTGGTGACACATAACCATAAACCTCAAAATCAATAATATTTTTTCTAAAGGGAAAATGTTAATATGTTAAAAAAAGTCAACATAACAATGCAAAAGCCGAACCTGGTGGTTGTATAGAATCACTGACTGGTGCTTGGTCAACATTTTCACTAACTGACTGGTGCTTGGTCAACATTTTCACTATCTGTAAAATCAATTTATGGATAAAATTAAAACAGGTAGTAAAACCAAGTTTTCATGAGTAATTTCTTATGGTTATGTTTAATATGAATAAAAAGAATGCACAAAAAAGCAAACACAAAACAAATTAGCAATATTTTTAACATGAATTTCTAAGGCAAGAAAGTGTATTATTAATGATCAAATTTGAAAAGTGTAGTGATTTCATCGAAACATGGTAATTTGTTTATTTAAAATTTAGGTTAGTTGTGCTGAATGAAAACCATAAAAAAAAAGGAAGACAAATTAATAATATTTATATAACTATTTAAAAAACAATAACTGTGTAATTGAGAAAATAATATGCCTTACCTGGAGGAGATCTAACAAAGGTATCAATGTCTGAAACAACCGATTCTTGATCAATCTTCTCACCATCTTTTAGTGGAATTTAGGGACAAAATTAGGACAGTGTAGCAATTTCGTTAAAGTTTGTAAATTATTCTCTATAATCTTTAGGTAATGTCATAATGATGACAAAAAAAAAACAAAAAAAAAACTGTCTTTATTTAAAATACTGTCAGACACCTAATATTACTGAATGTATTTGACAGGATACAAAGCCTACCTGGTGGTGATATAACAAAGCTTTCAGTGTCGGAAACAACAGATTCTTGATCAATCTTCTTACTATCTGTAAAATGAATTTAGGATTGAAACTAGGACAGAGTAGTGATTTCATTGAAATAGCTCTAAAAAGTAAAATACAATGATACAGTTTGTCCTTTCAGTTATGAACAAGAATACCTAGCAAATTTTTACATCACAGAAGGTTACGTTGCATAGAGTCGAAGACCAAAAAACAAAACGCCCAGTTGTTTTTCTCTTTTATTCCCTTTGTGTTTGTTTTAAAGGCACCCTTATTGCATATATTTAAAATAACACACGTAGCTCACACTAACAAAATAGTGGTTTTGAAACCACACATAACCATAAACCTCAAAATCAGGAAAAATGTTAATATGATGGTTTAAAAAGTGCACTTGACATTAGAAAAGCCTCACCTGGTGATTGTACAGAATCACTGACAGGTGCTTGGTCAACATTTTCAATATCTGTAAAATCAATTTATGGATAAATTAAAACAGGTTAGTGAAACCAAGTCTTCCATGAGCAATTTCTTTCTTAAAATTATTCTATGTAATATTTAGGTTTATGTAAAACATGAAAATAAAGAATGCACAAAAAACAAACACAAAACAAACTACCAACATTTACAACATAAGTTATAAAGCAATAAAGTGTGATTTCATTGAAACGTGCACTGATTTCATTGAAAAGTGTAGTGATTTCATTCAAACGTGGTAATCTGTTCATTAAAAATTTAGATTAGTTGTGCTAAATGAAAACAAAAAAGGAAGACAAATTAACAATATTTATAACTGTAACATGAATTTTAAAAACAATAACTGTGTAATTGATAAAATAATTGCCTCACCTGGAGGTGATCTAGTAAGGGCATCAATGTCTGAAACAACTGATTCTTGATCAATATTCTCACCATCTATTAAAAGAATTTTGGTACAAAATTAGGACAGTGTAGCTACTCATTGAAATCAAGTTTGTAATTTATTCTCTATCTTTAGGTAATATAATATTTTTTGTCTTCATATTATGAAGACAAAAAAACAAGAAAAAACTGTCTATATTTAAAATATTTAATAATATGTTATACTTTATTGTCAGCCACCTAAAATTACTGTACATAATTCAAAACTGATTGAAGTTTAACAATACCTGTACACTTAAAAAGGGAAATAAATTGTGATTTACAAATATAATTTAAAAATGACAGCAAAAAACTATATGTAAATATAACAATATAATTAACGTGCATAAAACAATTCACTTAAATCGGTAAAGGAAAGCCATAAAATGTATTTGACAGGATACAAAATCCTGTCAATTGATAACATGTATTTAAAAAACAATAACTGTGTAATTGAGAAAATAAATACCTCACCTCGGCGTGATCTAGCAAAGGTATCAATGTCTGAAACAACCGACTCTTGATCAATCTTCTCACCATCTGTCAAAAGAATTTAGGGATAACATAGGACAGCGTAGCAATTTCATTGAAATAAAGTTTTTAATTTATTCTCTGTTGTAACCTTTAAGTAATGTATTATTTGATGACAAAGAAAATAATGAAAAAAAATGTCTTTATTCAAAATACCTAATAATATTTAATACTTTATTGTCAGCCAGCTAAAATTTCTGTACATCATTTTAAACTAAAAATACACTTTAAAAGGAAAAGAGATTTTTGAGATTTTACAATTAAATATAAAAATTACTGAAAAAACTATATGTAAATGTAAAATGTAAAAGCTTGCACAAAAAACACTTACAATCGGTAAAGGAAAACCATAGAATGTATTTTAGAGGATACAAAAGCCTACATGGGGGTGATATAACAAAGCTTTCAGTGTCGGAAACAACAGATTCTTGATCAATATTCTTACTATCTGTAAAATGAATTTAAGATTGAAACTAGGACAGAGTAGTGATTTCATTAAATAGCTCTAAAAAGTAAATACAATGATACAGTTTGTCCTTTCAGTTATGAACAAGAATACCTAGCAAAATTTTACATCACAAAAGGTTACGTTGCATAGGGCCTAAGACCCACACGAAAAGCCCTGTTGCTTTTCTCTTTTATTCACTTTGTTTTTGTTTTAAAGGCACCTTTATTGCATATATTTAAAAAACACATGTAGCTCAGACTAACAAAAAACGGTTTTGAAACCACACATAAAAATCCACCCCGAAATTCATAATTAAATAACATTTTTTTTCTATTGTAAAATGTTAATATGTTTTAAAAAGTGCACTTGACATTTACAAAAGCCTAACCGTGTATTTGTATAGAATCATTGACTGGTGCTTGGTCAACATTTTCACTATCTGTAAAATCAATTTATTGATAAAATTAACACAAGTAGTGACTTACTGACACAAAGTTAAATTCTTAAAATTATTCTATGCAACATTTGGGTTACGTAATAGATGAAGAATAAAGAATGCACAAAAAAAAAACCAAATATAAAACAAACTACTAACATTTATAAAGTAATAAAGTGTATAATTAATAATGAAATTTGAACAGTGTGGAGATTTCATAAAAAATGTGGTAATTTGTTCGTTTAAAATTTAGATGAGTTGTGCTAAATGAAAAAAAAGAAGACAAATAAATAATATTTATGATATGTATTTATTAAAACAATAAATGTGTAATTGAGAAGATAACCGCCTCACCTGGGGGTGATCTAGAAAAGGTATCAATGTCTACAGATTCTTCATCAATCTTCTCGCCATATGTTGTCAAATGAATTTACGGATAAAATTAGGAGTGTAGCAATTTCATTGAAACAAATTTTGTAATATATTCTGTGAAATCTTTATGTAATATAATATATGAAGACCAAAAAACCAATTTAAAAAACTCTTAAATCTCAGTAACAAACAAAATACATTAATTATAGAATCATTATAATATTTAGTAAACCTAAAGAAATAAAACAATGATTTAAACAAATGTTATTATATATTGCCTAAACCTAATATTCAATGGAAAGTGGAATTTCTTTTCTCAGGTCAAACAAGTTTAATCTAGTACAGTATATCATTCTAACAGGAATCTGGAAATAAGACTTTCCGAAAACAGCTACAGAAATGTAGCTATAAAATATTTCAATGTAAATGCTGTAACATGTTCGTTATTTAATTAAAATTAGAAACACTAATTAGACAAAAACAAAATAAGGTTTTTTCCATGGCGTGCCACCACATTCGCCAACTGAAGGCTTCAGAAATTTAATCTGTTAATATTAGGCTGAATGAAAACAAAATAATACAAACAAACTACTGGTACTATAAAATGTCAGTATATTGTACATCAGTAAAGTAAATAAGTTTTACATTCCATCTAATTTTGGCTTGAAGAAATTAAAAAAATACAACAAAATTCATGATTTTGCACTCTGCAAAAAATCATTATTTTTTATGAGGTAAAAAATTTTTTTTTTTTTATTAGTGTTTTTTAATTCAGCATTAAAATGAAACTATTCATTACTGTATGAATATAGATCTTACCTTTTTAAGTCCACAAAATGTTAAAGAATCTAGGGTTTCTTCTATGTTTTTTTTGACATGCATTCTAGGAAATAAACCAAAAATTTAAAAAAATAATTAAGGCCAGTCATTCTGGACAATTTTGTAGAAAAAACATAGTAAAACTTTGACTTGATCAGTCTCAACTAATTTCTCAAAACTTTTTACACAATCACAAAAAAATAAAAAAATAAATTCTATAAACAAACAATTTTGAATTAATTTGATTAGCAGGCATTTGTTTTGTTACACTGGTCTGTGGAAACAATATCTACATATATATCTGATCAATTACTTTGCTTGCAACACTGTACTTTTCAAGAAGTCTGTATTCAAAAGCAGTTCTTTACTCACCGGGTTGTTCTTTCCTGTGATTTATTTTTTTCATTTTTTCTTTTTTGTGAAGTGCTGTGGAGAAAAATTAATTAAATATGCTTCTTTATATAAATCTAGGATTCTCAATAAGTATGACAATTAATGGTTAGCAAAACAAATTGTTAATGGTTGTAGGACAGGCTATCAATAACCTTAAAATTGTAAAAATAATTTAACCGCTGATTTGCTTGTGACGAAATCAAGATGCCAAAAAATTGAGTTGTTATGCTATCATTTGCAATGAGTTCTTAAGAAATAGCGGCAGCATAGTGATTTAATAATTTATATTGTTTATTTACTCTATCCTGTGACTATAAACCAAGATAATACCACAAACTATAAAAATAAACAATATATATATATATATATTTATATTTATTTATTTATAATATAACAATATTATTTATTTATTATAATATAACATTGAAACCAAAGCCTAATTAGTTGCATAGATAGTATTAGTTGTCTGGTTGTTGGATAGGTGATAGAGTAAGATGCTTATAGCATGTGATGTTGGCAAATTTATCACCATTTAACTTTTATTTACTCACACAGTAGGATAATTGAAACTACTCCTTAACCAACTATAAATACACATGTGCAGTACTTGGAAATACAAAGACTAACCTGGTATTTTAGCAGAGAGATCACTGTCAACAGAATCTGGTACAATTTCATCATCTTTAAAATAAATTTACTATAAGCAGTTTACAACACAGTGAAACAAGTCAAGCAAAACAACACATAATTAGAATTTGAAACTGTTCAAAAACAACAGAAGTGTACGTAAGTCTAGCCTGGTATTTAATTGGAATAAGTACTATTTCCCTGAAAAATCAAGAAGATTGAACCTATGGTTCAAGGTATACAAATATAGGAAGGAAACTTATATTGAGTAAGAAATAGACTGGTTTTGCAATAGTAGTTAAAAGTTTCAATAAGTCTAACAAAACTATTGTTATACTACTGATCATTTTATCACAAAGTTATTCCAAAATGTAAAGATACTTTTGTCTATTTTATCTGTGATGGGCACGTCTCAAAGTTGGCAAGATAGTGGCCAGTCAAAGTGGTTGAGTACCAGTAAAAATGTACTGGTCTGTTAAAAAAAAAAAAAAAAAAAAAAAAAAAACACCTATAGGAAACCTGGATATGTAATGCTATAACAACATCAGTGAAGCAAATTTATTGACACCATTCTTACCATGGTAATATATTCCTTAAATATGTAAAATCTAGGTTAATGTAGGCCATATATGGTCAAAGGGTAATGAAAAAAGGAAATATTAATTAATAGTTATAAAATTTGTTTTAAAAGCAATAAAGTATACAAGTTTAAGGAAAAAAAGGCTAACCTGTTTGCATAGGAGAGACATGACTTTTCTTCACTTGTTTATATCTAAAGTCTAAATAAAGATTAAATAAAATGAAGATCATAAAAAGTTATAACTAATTATATACTGCATTCTAGGCATCTGTTTGGTTAAGAAGCAGGCAATAATTTCAACTATCACTCCTATGAACAAAAGCTAAATAATAAAGAGGTTTTCTAGGTTTAGAAAATTTTGCTTTTTACACCAAAAATAGGCTGTTATGAACATACTGTATATTTATTTTTTTTAATTGAGATACCAAGTGAGTCCTATACTACATAATTCAATCACTTTCACAAGGTTTGGATGGAGTTTGCAGTGTTTTTGGAGGTTTACGGTGTATTTTTCACAAAAAAAATTTTTTTTATGAACGTGAACTTATGAGTCCTATAGCAAATGATACAATCACAATCATGTACTGTAGTTTGGATGAGTTCTACAATGTGATTTTGGAGGTTTGTGGGGTATGCAGGATTTGCGGGATTTAGCAATACCCGCTACGTCTCGCATCACCTCAGGGCGATAGATTTCACCATTTTCTTGATAAGCAGTCAATATTTGCATAATGTAAAATATCAGTTTAATAATTTAAATTTAATATTTGCTAAAGCAGCTTCTTCATAAAAGGCCTTAAAAACAAAATGTTATGTTGGCGTAACCCGAACTACCCTAAAAAAAATAGGCCAACCCTATACATTTTTATTTAAATTTTGCAATACAGGTTTACGTGAACAAAGTAGGCGTGGTTAGGTGTCACTCAAAATGTTTTAAAAGTGTGATATGACAACTATATGCTTTAAAGGCTTATTTAATTGATTTTATAGATTTCAAGGTCCTTGCTGAATATTGTAGATGCAAAAAAAAAAAAAAAATCCCTACCTACTGTACCTACCCTATTTTTTGGGGCCTGTTATGCCAACATAACATTTTTTTTAGGCCTAAGAATGAAGTCAACTTCAGATTACAAATAGATTTGTGCATTTTTTTTTCCAATGTGTGTTGTTTTCTGGAAAGTTGTAAAATTTGAAAAGCTCGACTCGCTCTTTCCATTTTTAGTTTTCTGAAAAAGAAAAAAAAAATTGCTGAATACTGGTAAATGAAAATATGTCCCAGGACATTTTTCTATAAAAAAACTACCTTGAATAAAAACTGTATGTACTAGATTTCTAATAATATTTTTCATAGAAAA
>NW_022758991.1:261225-265233 GCF_011630105.1 Anneissia japonica
CGAGTGACTGGTTTGGTTTGTCTTTGCCACAATTTGTCAAATTTACAAATATCATCAAGTACTTATCTGTTCAAGATTTGTTTCCTGCTGTGTCTGGTGAAAACCTTCTGCTCATTGAGGACATTGGTATTGATGTGGTCACACCCCAGAAAGCCTGGTAAGTCCGGATGACACAGGTTGAAATGCTCTTGCTGGTGAAGGTTGAATAACAAAAATTGCCCTGTCCTCCGTTGTAATATTTTTAATCGCATTCAAGTTTATTTGGCAAGGGTGCTACATACATTTTCCCTGCCACATTCATTTGGACCGCCTTTCTGATTATGTCCTTTGCATCGAAAGCCCTGATGAAATGTTGTTTTTTTACAAGCTTGATATACCGCTCCTGGATTCTGTTTGATGATGACAGCGGCTTCAACAGTTTTGCGAGAACAACTATGTTTTGCAGACAATTGCAGAACCCAACATGTTCACAGTCTTTCCATGCCACAAGACAGTTAATCTCCCATAATGTGCCGGTTTTCTCTTGGAATGTAGTATTGATGGATTTTGTTGCCCTACTGTAGCTTGTGGAATGATACATAGTGTTATTCACAATGAACCTGTTGTAAAGCTGAACTCTCTTTCTGCCTACCATTTTACCGAGGTGAGTTTCAATTGCTAATTGCTCAGATGGCCTAAGCTCCCTGTACTTCGCCACACCACAGACAACAACATCCTTTGTAATGTGCACATGACCTTTAGGGAACTTTTTATTTGTAGTAAGCTTTGAAAACATCATTTCAACTGAGTGCGATGCCCCTAGCATTGTTTTCTTTGATTCTGCATCCCTTAAAATCTGTTTCAACACACACACAATGATCATATATTGCTGGGGAACATACTGGGTACCTTTGTAAAACTTCAAGAGAACACCATTTTGTGCTTCAAACACAAAGCCGGATGTTGCCCACAGCGGTTCCCATTTCGCACACAACCAGGTAGTTGTTCCAATTGATGTACGTTGAAGGTCATGTGTTCTAGACCATAAAGCACTACTGCCTTTCTAGTAAACTGCTGGATTTGTGCCTCAGCCCTATCTATTTCTTCATGGTTAATGTTATCTTGCAGAAGGCTGTGCATGGCAGCAACAAGCAGGATCCCAGTGCCGTTTGTACTGTGTAGGCAGTACCCCTTCAAGAATGACACTTGAATAATACAGTAGAAAAGATCTCCATTCATTGGCCTTGTAACATTTCCGCATCCGCGATGATCGTGGGCGTCTAGTTATTTCAGATGGTGGACAGATGTGTATGTAGTATAACATTTAAAATAACAGTTACATACAGTCATTTATTTTGATTGATTTGTATTTTTAACCGCTTTTAACGGGTAAATAATTTCATCTACGTTTACTAGTTCAATAATTAAGCTTTAAACTTTTTTCCCCAGATGAGAGGAAAAGACTTGTCAATAAACGAGAGCAGTACATATCAACTGGCACACTGAACCGCACATTAGAGACGGGGAAAGGGGGAAATAATAATAATAATAATAATAATAATAATAATAATAATAATAATAATAATAGGAATTATAATTATAATAATAAATGATACTTCTTTACATAATACTGTAATGTACTTTTCATTACCAAGTTCACACTAAGAGTAGGACACATGGATTAAAAAATATGTTAATTCTTTGTAAAGGAAGTAGCAGAAGAGACTGAGAAAAACAAGAAAAGGTCTGTGACCAAGTCGGCGAACCAGCTCCGAGAAATCCTGCAATCGAAGTCACAGGTAATAAATGCTATAATAATTTTAAATTTCAAAAAATAAGCTATTAACTTTTGTTTATATTATATTATATATATATATATATATATATATATTTTTTTTTAACTTTATAAGTATTAAAGGTCTCTTTGCGCTGCAAATAAGTATTAAAGGTCTCTTAGCGCTGCAAATAAAATAAGTAGCACATTCTTGTGACAGATTTTATTTATGTTGGGTAACCTGTACACTTGGTTTTTATCTGGATGTTGCGTTTGATCGTCAAAAGACTGTAAAAATAATATAACAATAATTAAATCAATAAATCATATTCATTTTTTATATGGTAATGGTAATAAAACAACGTTTAATGAGTGTATGCATGACTCAGTATAGTGCTTACCACATTATTACAATTTTTTTTGTTTTGTTTTAGGACACTGCACTCCTTGCAGAGAATCTGCAGTTAAAGGAAAAGATAAAGACATTAGAGAAACTTGCAGAGCGCCTAACGCAAACAATATCGTGCATGGTCCGTAAGTGCTTTATGTATTTTGGATTCGGTACATTACTCTTTACATACTTGTCTGCTGGGCCGGGTCTTGAATCTGCCCTAGAATACAAGAGACAGGCCAAACACTCAGCTCTGTATGTGTGCATGTGTCTACTGTATTATTTCTATTTTAAAATACATATAGCTATGTATTAAATAATAAAAAATAGCCCCATGTTTGTTTGGTTTTTTTTATAGCAATGTGCAGTACCATTTAGTATAATCGGCCTGCTGCAAAATGTAACTGTACTTTGGATCACATGTTCAAGCCTACCACACTCTACCTGTAATATTTTAAGCTCTTTATTACAATGATTTAAATGCTAACGTTTTCCTCAAATTATTTAAAATTTCCAGATCTGCCGAAGCTTCTTGAAAGGATGAAGCAGGCCCCTCAAGCACAGGCCCCTCAAGCACAGGTGTCTACCGAACAGCAGAATGACGGATCCTCCACTGACGAAGTACGTAACAACAGCCTTACATTTTTTGTGTTGATATTTGTATACTTATTAATTTTCATCCCAAACCCCAGAGGAAAATTGCCAATTATAAATGATTGATTAAGTAGAAATGTGGTAAAATATGATTTAATTTTTCGTCGTGCCTAGTATGATACAAAATTATTTGTATATCTAAAATTTAAAAATATTTATTTTTTAAGGCCCATTTATTTTGTTACACAAGAAATGTATCTATCTAATAAATATCTATAAATATATATATAAATAGTGTTTTTTTAAATAAATAAAGCTAATAAATACAGACATGATCTATTCCTTGGTTTGTTTATGTTTTTAGTTCTGACAATTGCAATACTACGTGCAATAAGACGAAAACAGTATCAGTACAACTAACAATTGAAAACTACCAGCTAGCAATAGCAACAGCATTTGTATAAGACTTTTTCGACAGCTACATCATTCTTAGAGGATATCAGCCGCACACCTCTACAATTTCCTTAGAAAATCTATAGGATCTCACAAGATAATTCTTATAGGATTCTCACATATTTTGTAAAAATATATGATAGCCGTATACGATTTTTATAAGATATCTATAGGATTCCTAAATAATTCATATCAGATCCTATAAGATAATTTATATAAGAGTCTTATAAGATTCTTTTAAAAACAATATGAAATTCCTGTAGCAAACATATCTAATTTCTATAAAACACCTATAGGATTCATATGATAGCCCTATGCGATGCTTATAAGCTATCTATAAGATTCCTATATAATTCACATACGACCCTATAAGATTCCTTTAGGAAATACATAAATATTCTATTGGATCCTATTGGATAACATCCTATAGGAATCTTATAGATTTTTCGTCACATCTTATAGGATCCTATAGGACTATTTGAATAGATGTGCTTTAGGAATCCTATAGGATTCTTATATAATTCATGTTAGACTCTTATAAGATTCTTATATAATTTATATAAGACATCTATAGGATTCCTATAGAAAATTTATAAGATTTCTGTAGGAAACATACCCGACCTCTATAAGATACCTATATGAATCCTTATGTTTCATATGAGAAACCTATACGAATCTTATAAGATACCGATAGGATTCCTTTACAATTCATATAAGATTCTTTTACAAAATCTATACGACTCCCATAAGATTCTTATATAATTCATATAAAACTCTTATAAGATTCCTGTAGAAAATATATAGGACTCTTATAAGA
>NW_022758991.1:266397-273738 GCF_011630105.1 Anneissia japonica
AAAAAGTAAACGTAAGTAAACAGCCAGAAATAGAACCAGAGCTTTCGGACAACACTAGTCCTTCCTCAGTGGCGAGTGAGTGAGGGTAGAAAAAGCTAGATGGTATAAAGTGAGAATTTCATGCGAGCATGATTGGAAACAATAGGCTATATATATATATGCGTATTTGTGGTCATCATTTAAAATGCATCCATAAGAACACACAAAAATACAGGGAGGTACTGTAGCAATATTGAGAATGTAAAATGTTTTTAACAACTGGTATATATCTGTACTTTCGATCCTACATAGCTTAGTCATTCCTTATTCCTCCACGTTCACTAATGCTCTCCTATCAACTAAAGCCATATACATTCTCATCTCAAACTTTCATATAGTGTGATGTATGCAAATTAAGGTTTCAGTCATGGCATAGTTTTGATTGGTGGTTCGAAATTTGCGGACCGATTACTAACCACTCACTGTGTTATGGTTAGCGCAGATTTAAAAAAACCCTTTCACAGATGTTTCGACCACCTCCCCTTATATATATCAAGATATAGGCATACGTATATATATATATATATATATATATATAATACTGTATAAAAAATTATATATATATAAATTATATATATATATATATAATTAGTAATAGGAAAACGAGATGAACAAAAACAATAAACGGCCACACAATGCAAACAATATAGAATCGTTACTTAGTTCATTTTGTCATTCTGATTGCATTTTCTGTACTGTTCCGTTTAAGTTTACTATATATATAGTGGGTGACCACTACTTGAATTAAGCGAATTCGTCACGTCGTGGGGGCTCGGGTTCCAGTTACGCGCAGGCTCAGTCGGTAGATGTTTACATATATGGCCACAAATAAACAAGAGGAACCTTTTCTAGTTATATACTTAATAATGATTTATTGGGCAATGTGGATTACAAATAGGGACTTATAAATTGGACCTAACCTAACCTAACAAACTACACACGTGAGACCGTCGGCAATGCAGCGTACGCTTGTAGAAAGTAAAATAATAATAAATGCAAGAAGTCCAACAAAAATAGAGTTTAGAATATACGACAAAACAGCGAGATCCAATGATATACGGTAACAAATTTCGGTTCAGGAAGACGGTCCAAAATTGCTTCCACTTGCAATCGTCTGGTTGCACTTGGTACCGGTATTTGTTACAGCAAATCAAACTGTTCTTCTGATTCCAGTCAGGGAAATAGTGAAACCAAAAGAGTAGTAATTCTTCTTCCTTATTAATTCAGGAAGAATTCCAGTCAACAGCTTTCTGAAGAAAATTCACATTTATCCTAAGTCTATCCGACTATAGGACTATACTTCTGTGTGCTGGAGTTCCGATCGGGATCTCTCAGTGTTCCTTCTTCTCTGCTGTGTCTTTTTCCTTCTTTTCTGTTCTCTTCTGTTTCCTTGGATATTCTGGGTATATGTAGTGGATCTGGCTCCACCCTACTCATTCGAATACTCAATTATCATTGGTCCTTTAGCCTCAGGCAACACCCAAAGTCACTGTCCATTCCCGATTTCTTGTGTCCAGTAATAAATCATTTGATGTTGACAGGACGTTTCCTTTACTTCCTCATGTATGTCGACAGCATACCACCCAACTCTCGGGAGAGGGTTACCTGGTGGTATCTATTTGACTATAGGAAATGGAATGTTCAATGGGTCATTAACCTACAGGCTAAAACAGTATTGCATTGTATAGCCTCTTTGGATACGGGATAGTGGATTAATATAAATGAGACAGATATATATGCTATGTATAATCATGTGTGTGGTCATCACCCAAAATGCATGCATGAGAAACGAAAAGATACATAAGATTGACTTGATATAACATAAGCAATGTGCAGGAAAATACTGTTACGTTTTTGACTTATACAAATTTTTATTTTACACATACACACACAATAAATAAGTCCAGAAATGTCGAAAAGTTTTTTAAGTCCAGAAAAGTAGAAAATTTTTCTAAAAAAGTAAAGTACAACGAAGAAAAAAAAAAACTAACAATTAGACTTTTTCATATTTTTTTTCTGTTATTTATTTGTCTAAATCTCTTAAAATATACATACTTTTTGTATAAATCGTGACAGTTCACTTTCTTTCTTTAAACAATTCCCATCGCTTCCTCGTAAGAGGGGGGATGAGACGGGGAGACGCGGTAGGCCGTTCTTCGTGGCCACGATCGAGCGCTTTGCACGCACTGGTAGACTAAAAATATCAAGAACATGTAAAAAATCCTATCGAAACGGACGACATCTGCGAAGCCATCGTCTTCTCCTGCGCGAATGTTGTCATCAAGTAGGCTAACGGAACCAACCCGTTGAAGAGGTACGTGGAGATCGCGTATCCGTAAACCGTTCGGACTAAACTCCGATGAGAAGGATACTCCGAGCGAGTATCTACTTCAGAACTCTGCTCCCCTTTGACGTCATGACTATCAATCCTATTAGCGGTTCGCCTTTCGACAGTGCTTTGATGAATGCGGATGTTACCATAGCGTCGAAAATCGAGTCGATCTGTTGCTTTCCGACACGTCCATGACCAAGTAGAAGACGAACACGCCGAGCGGCAACTGGATGTCGATGGTGCTCGCCTTCGTTCTCTCGGTCAATATGCCCGACGTGAACGTGACCGCGACGGCGATCGTCGGTAGGACCGTGCTCACCAGAATGCGAAGATACCTGATGGAGAAATAACACACGATAAGAATCTATTTTTTTGTTGTCTTATATTACTTTTAAATCCATCGAAATGAAACTTACGTTTTTTGTAGCTGTCGTGCGTGAATGATTTGAAAGAAGGTCCACTCAGGAGGCTCGTTCTTCCACGCTCCGTGTAATTTGTTCACGATTCTGGGTAATGCGTGGTGGAGGAAAACCATAACGTTCAACGTGACCGAAACCGCTAGGAGGACTTCAACCGCGTTCATCTCTCGTTGCACTGCCAGCACGTTTCGGTAACTCCGTACCTGTCGGGGAAAGAAATGTATAGATGACGTGTTCGTGTTCATGGATGACGTTTTCCTTGCACTTCCTGCTTCCTGCAATTCGATGCCGTACGTGCAAGCCAATCACCGTTTTCCAATTCCGATGACGTAAGCACCGAAAACAGATGACGTCTTCGTGTTTTTGTTTTCAAACGTGATAAAAGTCGCATAACAGTTTGATATTCTCGCATTTGCTTTTGCGGAACCATTAACCGTTAAAATCGTTTACATATTCACATTCATTAAGAAGTTGTGGATCAAGAATTTGGTACCTGGTATCGATTACGTGAATCTTCGAATTGAAGCGGTCAGCGAGAAATGCGACGAGTGCAGCAAAAAAGTATTGGACCACCGCATCCACGAAGTTAAGCGTTCCGTGAAGTGCTTGTTTACCAAATTTTAAGAACTCCACAGGCTAATGCTGACGCTGAAAAAAATTTTGTGCAAGAAACCGGACACGGAAGAAGAGCGTGCGAAAAGAATAAGGGAGTACGAAATTGTATTCGAGTCCTGCGAAACAAGCGTCGGGAAAATCTGCCAAGAAGAAAGAACGTTAACCAGAAAGATGAACGACATACTCGGTATACCTGAGAAGAAATGTTCGGAAGATGAAACATGCGCTATATGTTACGATGCTCCCGTAGCCGTCGTTACGAAACCTTGCGGGCACATGATCTCGTGCGTTATGTGCGCATATCGTACGGCGACGGCTTCCATGTGCAGAACTCCGATCGTCGAACGTCTCAAGAAGGATAAACACTTATGAAATTGAAATGAGAGTTACAAAAATCCATGATTGTAATCTGGTGCATAAGAACGAAATGTGTCTGCATTGCAAAATCCTAATAGTAAAAATAAAATGAAACAAACAAATATATAATATGTCAATTCTTTGTTTATTGTGGAATCAAATTGCATTTTCGGTGATTTCGTGTAAGCGACGTCGCTCCGCTCTGATCCAAATCTAAAAACGGCTTCGATCCAGACATCGTCGTCTCGTCACGACCGCCGACCACCATCGATTCGTCGTCGGCGACCGTCTCGGATAATTCGGATTCGATGGAAACGTAGTGCCGACACGTCACCTTCACATTTGGGTTGTTCTTCTTCACCAACGTAAAGATCTCCCGTTCCCAATATTCGTCCCTTCCGATTATCAGGTAATTGCTCGACGGCGGATCCATCTCTTCTCCCTGTCTGCTATCGTCAAAAAGTCAAAAACATCTTTACTTTCGAAGATATATATATACACGCCCAACGAAGCATTTTGTCTTCACACAGACACCATGTCTTCCAACGCGGAGGTCGGTTCGGTTGCGGAAGCGAAAAGCATGCATTGGTGTTTCACGTTAGACGACGCTAAATACCGGGAAGTGGAGTTTTTGGAAATGCTGATCACGGACGAGGTGGCCAGAGAAATTTTTCGCGTGTAGTACTCCGGGTAGTATAATCGGGAGGGCGCACTTCGACATAACGAGTGGTTCCCTGTGGAAAACAGACTACCGCTGCGCAAAAGACGGCGACCCGGCGATGGCGGGTGGACGCTTACCTATTCGAAGAAGCAACCGAAAGAAAACGAACAGTGAATTAGACGAAATTAAAGAATTAAAAAAAAAAAATAAATAAATAAATAAAAATAAATTAAATAAAATTTGTATCAATTTCCTCTTATTTTATTTTAGTCAAAAATACATCACAAACTCTACCACATTGTCGGCAGACAAGTTCCTTTTAAACCGCACCAGCCGGTCGCTCCGATCGTCCTCGACAACAGGTTCATCAGCTTTTCGTGAGGTCTTGTACAGAAAAGTCCAGAGAAGTCGAAAATTTTATTTTATATTAAAGTATAGAAATCTCGAAAAAAAATTTTAAATCCAGAAAATCGAAATTTTTTCTCAGTCCAGACTTTTCGAAATATTATCTAAGTCCAGAAATCTCGAAAATTTTTCCAAGTCCAGATATTTCAAAAATTGTGGGTCGTGTACACGAAGTCGTGTACAGATTTTAAATTTTTTTTTTCATAATTCTAAATTTTTGTTTCCAGTCCATGCACCGACGTGTTCCTTGTGCACGACCAATGTACACCGGCGCACGGTCTTCAAATCTCGTCTCCCCTCCTCAAGTCGTCGGGTCGTGTACCGGACGGTGTACTCGACGTCGCTGTTCGAGCCGTGTACCGGACGTACCGTGTACCTGTAAGTAGCTTTCGAAAACTTTTCCAAATTTCAAATTATTTTTTGATTCCGGTGCGCCGGCGCACCGTCTTCGATCGGCCGGTGCACGCGACCTCGGTCGTCGAGTAATCAACGTCTGTCATGTACACCGGCGCACCGTCTTCGATTCGCACCTTCGAGGTGTCTGCGGCGTCCATCTGCAAGCCGGGTACACGACGGTAAAGTCCAGACTTTTCAAAAAGTCCTGAAAAGTCGAAATTATTTCTAAGTTCTTAAATCTCGAAATTATCATGCCGACCGAAGTCTTTCGCGACTGACTGCGTCAGCTGTGCCAGCCGGCGTCGTTCGCGAAGGACCGCCTCTGTCGTGGCGGCCGGCGTCGTTCGTGACGGTCGACGAAAGTCAAGCTCTTCAAATTTTTTTTTAAGTTCAACATTCAAAATATTTCCTAGCCGGCGTCGGTCGCGACGAAAGAAGTCGGTCGATGTGGTTGGCGTCCGTCGTTGCAGCCGGCGTCGGTCTCGACGAACCGGGTCGGTCGTGGTACAGTTTCTAATTTTTTTTTCCAAATTCAATTTTCAAAAAAGAATTTATTATCGGATTCGATCCCGGCGGACTGATTCGGTCTCGGCAACCGGCGCCGGTGGAGACGAACTGAGGCAGCCGGCGCCGGAAACGACGAACTGTCCCTGTGGACGTCGTTTCCGGCGCCGGGACGAGCAGCGGCGGTCGAGGCTGCCGACAACATTCAAGTTTCTACTTTGTTTTAGTTTCAAATATTTTTTTATACCGGCGTCCTACGCGACAGCAGGCGTCCGTCGCGAGGGACAGAGATTATCATTGCATCCGGCGCAGGTTGCGACAGACAGACTCGTTTATGATGGACTGCCTCCATCGTGGCGGTCGACGACGTTCGCGACTTTAAATCTGAAAGTCGCGTACACGACGATGTTCAGAGTTCTCGAAAAATCCAGCTTTCCGAAATTTTTCAAGCGACGTCGCGGACGCCGTCGTATACACTGCAGTGCTGTCACAACCGCGTACGTTGCAAGAGGTGCTGTGTACACGAGTCGAAGGGCAACCGGAAAATCTGTCCGTGCGCGCTCGTTCGAGCCAGCAATCCTGTACGGCCAGACTTGGAACACGACGACCTTCCCGGTGCACCTTTCCTTTGCCGATCCCCCATTTTCGACACATTTGACGACGACTTACCAGGTGTACCATGTACGTCGTCGTCCTCTACACCGGCCTCTTACAACTACAAAAAAAAAGAATACAAGAGATTTGGTGATATTTTTTGGAATATATTTTATTACACTAATTTTTGCACAGTCTTTCTCGCGACAGAAAACGTACTCCGGAACGTCCAGCATCTCGACGAGAAGTCGCCTATCGCACGCGAACGAAGACAGCAGCGGCATCATCGTCTCCAGATCTTGAATTCCTCTCTTGACCCAAGGTTTCAACGGTATGCCGGTCTCCTTCGTCCACTGCGTGAGTACCACGGTCGTCAGGAATTCCTGCTAGAATTTCGAACACGCGTCCACGACTTCGTGTACAGTCTTGGCCGATATCGCGGTCGAGGAAGTCACCGAATGGGTCTTTGCGACGTCGGCGGGGACGGATCCGAGCAGAACGTTTTTGACGAGTACGTCGAGCGCGTGGGTCGCCTGTTCGACTCCGGAGTAAGACTTCGCGTTAAAGTCGCACGCCAGCATGCTCCTCTCGTCTCCCACGACCTCCGTAGCGACGTCGGGAAGACCGTGCATCCCTCCGTGCCTCCGAGCTGCCAAGCTGCTCCTCAGATTCTCCTTCTCCCTCCGGCACCGCGCAAGGTCGGCGAAAAGCTTCTGTGCCTTGTCCACGGCGGCGGCCTTTCGCGCGTCGCTCAGTAGGGAAGCCGCTCGCGGAACTCCGATCGTTCTCGCATGGACGAGATTTTCGACTGCCGCACCCGTCACGCGATCTTCGTCCCCTTCGTAGTCGGCGTCCGGATTCTTTCGCTCGTCCCTGGGACCGGTCACGATGAAGTTCACGGCAGAGTTTCGGACTGCGGCCAGGTTGTAGACGGTAAGCGCCCTGACGTTCTCGTGACAGACGGCCAGGTAGGACACGGCGCTTCGAAGTCGACCGTCGACGCTCGGACTATGTACGAT
>NW_022758991.1:274048-277404 GCF_011630105.1 Anneissia japonica
TTGCTGTAAATGTTATAAATTGTAAGTGTTAAATGATATACAGGATCTGTGATATATTCAACTTGTGTAATTATGTAACGTACATTTTATTGTATTAAAAGTCTCGCCTCTATTTTAATATTGTATTATGGCTGTTGTACAGTATGTTACTTTTATAAACACACTGCAAGAGCGAACAACCTTTAAATCTGTCTCTTATACACATCTAGATGTGTATAAGAGACAGGTCTGTGCACGACGGTGCCGACGTTCAAGCGCATACCGTGCTCGAACATGGCTCGCACCGATATCGCCTTGATCAATCTGGTCTGGATGCACATGCACATCGGAAGTTCGTCGAAGATCTTCCTGACACGTCGACATTGCTCCTCGTCCAGGAGATAGAGTTCGGCATTCTTGAATTCTTCGTTCACCTTACGCATGCAAGCGTCGCGCCTGTTCGCCACGTGGAGAACGTACTCCCTCGAGTCGAGGAACACTAGCGTCGCGTTCGCTTAACGTGTGCACGTCCGAGATGAACGTTTCGCTCTTCGCGGTTATCCTGTTCACACTACTATCCATAATTTTCCAACACCAGGGCAAGACGTACGCGCCGCGTCGTGCGTTATTGGCCACGGGCGACCTCGTCGTGTTGCCGGCCGGCAGATCTATCGAAACAAACGTGATATCCGGAGATTTGGAATACGAGTTACCTATCAGGGTAGCTAAAGCTTCTTGATGGACGCGTGGAGATCGTTCGTCGCTTCGTTACCTCGGTGTTTGCACTGTCGGAGCGTCGAACCGGTCATGATAGACGACGACATGTTCGGAGGCATGTTGGTCACGGACGGCAGGACCGAGATCGATCTCACTAAACTGGAGTGGCTCGCCGCGACGACAGGAATGGCCGTACACGTCCACAAACCGAAATACGCCAACAGGAAGATATCCTTCAAAATGATATTCGATAAGTCCGGAGTGCCCAGCGACGAACTGCAAGACGACGAAGATGATCGCGTTCGCGATGACGTCCGAGAGTGCGCATTCGAAACTCCGTCCGTGCAAACCTTCAAGACAACGCTGGACGCGTGGATCGTGTTCGTTGAAAAACCTGCACCGCCGGCTCAGACGGACGCACGGCGACAACTTTCTCAAGACGATCATGGCTCCGTCGACGGATTCGGGCGGAAAGATACAGCTGTACGTCATCGTGAACAAGTTGTCGACGCTGACGTCCGGTAAGTGTGCGGGGAGACTCTGGACTTTCTTGAAAACTCTTTTCAACGTCGCCTGTTCGATCGCGTTCTTCACAACTCATAGAAGCCGATTGATTACCAAACGTACACGCCATTTCGAAACTGCCGGTTAGACGACGAAAAATGCTCAGAGCCGAAAAACCAACTTATCACACCGGCCGTCTGGCAGCGGCCGTTGCCGAACGCGACATGGAGATCGCTCGCATGAAAGCCGATCTCGAGTCGATATCCGAACGCAATCGAATCATCAGACAGGAACTCTCTATGACGAGAGCCGAGACTGAGCGACTGGCTACCACGTTTTCCGGATTGAATGAGTAAATGCAGGAATTGATCTGGCAAGTTTCGTTATCGGTATCCGGGAGAAGTTGAACAGTTATTATAGTTTTTTTTTTTTTAATAAAGATTTTAAAAGCAATAAAAATTGTAATCGTATCTTTTCATTTCTATTCGCATCATGTCGAGAGAGTAGTTGATGGTTGGAAAGAGAATCGTGGCGTTTTGCAAATATTTTTTGCCCGACCGCAAGGAAAGCGAGTGCGAATACTTCGTTCTGCCACCACTCTTTCCTTGCACGATATGTTTCGACGCTCCTGTAAGCGTCCTAGACAAGCCGTGCCGTCACTTTATTGCGTGCGGGTGTGCGCATGTTGTATCACGACGTGTTGCGTGTGCCGTACGTTCGACTAGGAAGCGGTGTACGACACTTACGAAAATAAAAAAAAACATTTGAGAAAACACATATTCTATTCTAACATTTTATTAGTTTTAAACATAATAATCAAGATCGAAAGAAGCAGGTTCAAGCCAACCACAGGATGAACGTCATGGCGAGTCGACTGTGGCGACCACGTGTTTCAGAGCTAGAATCTGCGAAAGAGACAAGAAAACGGTGTTAATAAAAACGGAGCAACTTCTCTGGTTTTTAACTAATTCGAGTTGAAACATGTTGAGGAGAGCTTTCCATCATGTGGAGTGCGACCTGGATTTCTTGCGAGAACGCAAAGACCTCTTTGTCCGATGGAAGATGGAGACCGACGCCAATGCGATAACGGCCGAGATAAACGCATCGGGTTTTTCGAACGGCGAGCTCGTTACGAGAACCTGCGGCCGAGAAAACTTTATGAACGCAAACGCAACCGTGGAGGACATGACGGAATTCAGAGCGAGCAGATCGGTTCTGATTCACACCCAGACCGCCGTTGGGGCGGCCACCTCGCCGGAGATCGGTCGGCTCGAAGAGATCGCCAACCTGGAAAAGACGGTGCTCACGTCGTTCGAGCTTGCCAACCTCGTGTACGTGCCCGGCATGGAAACCGAGTACAGGAATTCGAAACCGGAGGAAAGACACTGGATAATAGATAGTACGAAGAACCTCGTGAACTAGCTGCTTACCAACAGCTACGATCTGCCGCTGTGGAACTCGATCGGAGGTTCGCCGATGGCCGTGGCCGTCCTTCAGAAACTCTAAAAGTATGGGGTGACTTACTTGAGACACACCCCCATTACCTAAAGTATAATAGGCAAACACCCCCATATCACTGAGTCAGTAGTCAGTAGTAGTCAGTAATCAGTAGTTAGATTCAATTTAGTAGTCAGGAGTACACAGAAGAAAAGCACAGAGCTGAGCTGACTCCACTCTAAAAGGCTTCTCTAACATCTGAAACCTGGAGTTTAGCTGATTGTAACCAACGTACAGTTTGTGTGAATAAAAGTTTGCAGTGTACTAAAAGGAACTGTGCCTACTACTCATTAAAAGTCGACAACAACTAACCGATATTTAACAATAAAATACGCTCCGACGATTGGTAACGAAAGTTTTGTTGAAGTTTTTTTTAGATCCAGTCGTAAGGGGCGTCCCATTGTTTGTATTCCCAGAGCCATAGATAGAAAGAGTTGCGACATTGAGAATTTAGAAGCCATTTTGTGTTATACGCGATGCGCGTTCTGTATCTAACGTGATGTGCGCTCCTGTGTATAATATTGTATAATACACACGGCGGTTTCAATATAGACAATAAGTAGTGAGCCCTCTGTTGGTCACTATTATAGATTTTAGATATTCTCGTAGTTGGGGGCGCTAACGCGGAAGCGATAATTTCATTATTCTCCATATATGGG
>NW_022758991.1:277686-289616 GCF_011630105.1 Anneissia japonica
ATATATAACTATTAAAAACAATTAAAACCAAAGAAAAGATTACCATTAAATAAAATAGGTCGGGTCTTCGTTGATTAAAATGTGACGAATTAACGATAATTGAAAACAATTCTAATTTTAATTTCAATCATTTACGCGAGCACGCACGCGCGCAAACATTCGATTATATATGAATTCTTATACGCTGTCCATACTAAGTGATGTTAATTATAAAATATAATTGTAAACCCAATTAAGTGTGTGAAATTAATATGCAATGTATGTAACACATATACTTTGCATGTGTTCATCGGGAAGATTATGAAACAAAATGGACGGTGTGTACCACGTGACTTTCGTAAACCAGGGAGCGGAATGTCGCAACTCTTTATATATATGGCTCTGTGTATTCCCACCATGCATTTCCGTGGAACACTTTTTTTGTGTGGAGAACTCTATCTTTTGTGTTTCTAGTATCTTTGCCGCGACCGAAAGCAAGCCGCGAAGAAAATGGCAGGTACGTCGGGGGCTTGGGTGATAGTGTGTGTTGGTTTTGCTTCAGTTAATAACATTCTTACAATGTTTATTACTTGTATTTAAAATATAGGCTACACAAGATACAATAGAATCCATATCCGGGCCTAGCTAGCCTGTGTAAACGATCGGCACAGGCCTAACTAGGCCTAGGCCCCTAGCCTAGGCCCTAGGCTAGAGGCCTAGTTTAAGTTAGGCCTAGGCCTAGCCTAGCCTAGCCTAGGCCGAGCCGGTTGAGCCGCCGACAAGTTGAGCCGCCGGTAATTTCTATGGAACTCCAAGCACGTCTCTCAGTGAATGTAGTGCGTCTCTCAGTGAATGTAGTCGGCCTGCCAATGTCATCAGTGAATGAACCCCCGGATACCAGCTACATATTCATCCCACAGTCTTGTCAGACGTTGATTTGCTCGCATTGCCGTTCGTGATGTATAAGTTGTGTAATTGAAAATTAGAATTTTGATTATTTTATGTACTACATTTTTATAAAAATAAATGAAGTTGTATAATTGGAAAATCGTATTAAAAATGTGTTTATTTACGTTTGGTTTGCGGCGTATTTCAATTAACTTATTCGTTATTTGTACTATTTTGTTAATTAAATTATTTATTATATATAAGTTTAACAAATAGTAAAAAAATAAAAATATATAAATTATAAAAACATAGTAAATACTGTATAATAACATTGGCCTAACACATTTAAATTTATTGTTTATAGTCATGCAAAATCGTATTAAAAATGTAATAACTTGATTATTTTTTACGTTTGGTTTGCGGCGTATTTCAATTAACTTATTCGAATTTGTACTATTTTGCACATCTAGATGTGTATAAGAGACAGGTTTAATTCCATTTAATCTTTTTAGCAGTCGGATTTCATGTAGTAAATACTGTATAATAACATAGGCCTAACACATTTAAATTTATTGTTTATAGTCATGCAAAATCGTATTAAAAATGTAACAACTTGATTATTATTTTTTACGTTTGGTTTGCAGCGTATTTCAATTAACAATTAAATTGAAATAATTGAGTAAATAAACTGAAATACATCCCAAACAACAGTACCAAGAACGAATAATTGAAATACGCCGCAATTAACGCATTACATTCACTGAAAGACGCGCTTGGCGTTCCATAGAAATGACCGGCGGCTCAACTTGTCGGCGGCTCAACCGGTCAAAATCCGCCTAGCCTATTAGGCTAGGCTTAGGCGCTAAGCCAGTGTCCGGACGAGCAACTAGCATATCGTAGACCTAGCCCAATTGTGGTGGACGCTTGGGCCCACTTTCTAGAATGGTATAAAACAGTGGCTGCGCGGGGCATTATTTTTTTCCCATGCCATGGCCATGCAATTCCGGCAGAAATTATAGAGGGTGCTATTTTAGGTGTAGAGTGGTTTCGGTACCGTATCGGAACTTCCGATTGCTAAGGTACGGTAAATGATATTACGTCATGATTAGCCAGTAGAAACGTTGATACATGCGTGACGTCATTCAGTGCACTGCTGCTGCAAGAATAGTGATTGTGTGTTGGCAACGATCGAAGAAGAAATTTTGTTCGTTCGCGGGTGTTGTTGACAAGCCAGAGGCCCTATAGCAATTAAAAATGATTGCAGTTTTGCTAGATTTGGCAACATCAAGCGAGAATAAAGTATTGTAATAGAAGAAGCCATGCCTAGGCCTTAGCTACCCCTGCCATAGCTGAAACCTAGCGAAGCCGGAGGGCCTAGCTAGAGAGTAGTAGGCCGGCCTATTATACCTAAACTAGCTATGCCTAGGTAGGATAGGCCTGCCTGAACCTCTCTAGGCCTAGGTCCGACCTTTCATTGTTATTACTGCCTATCTTAGGCCCTCACCCTAGTTGAAACCTGGCTATTAATAGGAAGTTTAAAAAGGGGAAAAAATTGATCGCCCAAAAAGCCTCAGAGGTTGCATCTGTCTAGAAAAAAAAAATTTCGCGGACATCTCCTTAAGGCGATATTATTTCGATCGGCCCCATTTTCGGTTCCCCTGTCGGACATCTCATGATCGGCTTCTACCGGCAGGGGCCCTGTCCATATATGGCAAATGAAATATTAAAGCTTAAACAAAGTTGAATAATTTTTTTTTTTAATCGGAACCATAGACGAGAGGTGAACATACTTTGCAGTTCCTGAAGACGGCGTACAAAGGATGTCTGCTTCACCCTAAGGAGTACTGGGAACCTGTTTGTGGGCGTTTCTTTCCGATTTTTATAGTTAGTTTCCATGCAACAATACCGTAGGCCTTGTGAGTGAAATTTCCGGCTTACTTATATCAAAAGAAACCTGAAACAGCCATTAACATTGTAGGCCTATAAATTTTATTTAAACTACAGTATACATTTTACTATTTCCATTTATTTGTGTATTCTCTAAACATGCCTTAATCAAAATATGTATTGACAATGTAAATACAACAAACAAGAATATACAAACCATGTGCCTGCTTCACCTCAACATAATCGTTGAAAACGTCCTTTCCTCAAATTATACTGTAGTTAATCATTTCTTTAGTTAATTTCTATGCAATGAGTGATTTTGTCGGCCTTATGAATACAATAATATATTTGCATTATTTTCATTATCACATCATTCAGTATATTTTAATTTATTTTATATTGGCCTATGTATTGTTATAAATAGAGCATTTGGTAATGTAAATGGAGACGCAAAAAAAAAAAAAACTTATGACAAACTAATCCGCTAAATTAACTATAAGCCTACTTATAAATCTAAAATTTATTGAAGCATTTATAAACATGATCCAAATATATATCGTATGGAAACGATAAAAAGAAACGTGTCTCGACCAAACCAATCGACTTGCAACATTTGCGTTGTTTCTGTAAAAAGAAAGAACATCATTTGATACTGCAATGAACTCTTTAATAATAATAATAATTTACAGTAATAATAAAATACTACTAAAAAGAATTGTTAATATCTGATAATGTTGCAGTAATATAGCCTAAGTTTCATGATTAACAAACGGTATACTGCTTAGCCACCTTGTTCGATTAAATTATTATTCGCGGCCGCACCTTCGGCGCTCCATGGACCGCTGCCGAAATGCATGACAAAAATACCAACTCAGGGCCAAATCGACTCAGGGCCGCAACAACTATATTTTGTATAGCACTACAGTGGGCCTAAGCCTAGCTTAGTAGTATGCCTATAATAGGCCCCTAGGCGGGTATTCAGGCTAGGCCCTAGGCCTAGCCTTAGTAGAAAGTTGGTAGACCATAAAATACGCAAGAACAACAGAAAGCGATTGCGATAAGCCCCAATCGAAATACATGAAATGGGCCAAAAGTTTTATGACATAAATTTGATCATAACTGTTCGCGCCACACGTTTCTCATGATCGCGACGTCGACTTGGCAAAAAAGCCAAAATCGCGTCGGTCATTTCTATTGGCTAATCATGACGTAATATCATTTACCGTACCTTTAGCAATCAGAAGTTCCGATACGGGGAGTGGGGAGACAATATCTTACTAATTAAACAATATATCCCTTAACAAACTGCAAGCAGCTTAAAATAAGCACATGAAGTTATTTTAGAATTATTCAAGAGTCTAGATACAGTAGATTGTTTTTAATATTATTGTTATTAAAAAATTTATTTTGTCACATTTACGCACTGATATTGTCAAAAATTTGAAAATATACCCCTTTTCAAATCGCTTTTAAACATGAAGGAATAAAGACACCAAACTGATATTTGGAACATCTAATCATCATATATAAATTAATTAATGGTGCAAGATTTAACAACAAGTGTACTTGGCCACAGGGTCCAAGATCACCATGAAAACGAGGCATTTTTGTGTATTTTTTGTCCCAAATGACCTTTGACCTATGATTACCCCCTAAAATGTCAAAAAGCAGCAACAAAATTAAAGATACATGCTTTCCTTTCAAATAATGACAAAAATCTGTTTCCTTTTTTCAGTTACATTTTTGATGTTTTTGATGTGCTGAGTAGAATGGCATCCCCTATATCTGTAGCTGGTCGGATACCATTCTCAGAGCTTGCAGTATTTCTTGAGAATGTGCAGAAGAAACATGGAACTGACAACAAGAGGAAGCTGTTCAAGGACTTCCTTGACAAGTGGAGAGTCTTTCATGCACATTTGCATAAAGATGATTCTGATAATGTATGTGCATGTACAGAGGGTAATTCTGACTAAAATCAGCCAGAATTTAAAAAGTTCCCATGTGACCCCTCTTGGATTTTCCTTTAAAAATTTCTAAAAATACTTTTATATTTCAAAAGAAAGAATCTAAAATTTCAGCTCCAATTTCCAAGCGGTTTTTAATTTATGACCTTTTGAAATTTAGACGTACTACGCCCCCTTTTCATGCCGGAAATGGCTTCTTTAACTTTAAAATTAAAAATTAAAAATTGCAACTTAAACTGAAATTTGGGTCCTCTTTCAAGAAATACCACTCAAAGTAGCATATTTTATTAGGATGTTATATGCCCCCCAAAATCTCCTGAAGCATTGTGTGGAAATAGATTTTCCCCTTTTCTTATCATTTTTTTAAGTAAGGAAGTCCAAATTTAACCTGTGATGAATATTCTCATACAATATAAATGTTTGCTAGGTAATTAGAGCAATAATGAAGGTATGATGGGGTCCCAAACATGGCTGCAGGACCATTGACCTTAAAAACACCCACTACTTTGACAGACCGGCTGACCCGTACTGGACACTTCATATTAATTTTGAAATTTATACCATTACACAGATACACATATCATCAATGTAAGTAGAAAGTTTAAACTTTGTTTCTCAACTCCTTATGTGTGAACTGATATAATGTATTCTGGATATTAGGTCAAAGTTCATGTCACAAACACTGACTTATTTGTGATTTGAACTTCGACCTGACATAATACACTGAAATCTGTTTTTTAAAAATCAGTTCACACTGAAGGATTTAAGAAAAACAAAGTTTAAATATATTTTTAAAACCATCCCCATACATACCACGTCTCATGCATTCGGCATGAGACTTGCGCATTTGGGATCTGCCTCACACTCTCACTTTTCAAGACTAAAATCTCGCACATAAATATGATGCTTGTAATATATTATAAAATACTATTTGTGATCTTTGTAGCCCTCTTCATACTAAGGATTTTTTATCTAAAGTACTTAAAATATCATGGTAACATCATGACAGGCCTATACCAACTACTGTAGCTGCACCTACACTGTAGGTATGTCGTTTTATGAAGCACTGCCGGATAAGATAAAGGATGTGTAGTACACACTGCTAGCTCATGTCAGTGTGAAAAGAATTCTGTGGCCAGGGATTAGTGGGAAGATCCATTTCATTTATAAATTAAAAATACCATACTGTACTGATGTTAAAAACAGTACATCTGTTTTGATGGCCTCTTCAACTGTTTTGGTGTCCATGGTAGGATGATTGACCCAGGCTCAGTACATTTGAGGCTTGCCATTCCAAAACCAGCATCAATGACCGAAAAATTAAAATTGACTTTTTAATGTAATCTTATTTTCCAAATTGCAACCTAGAATGGAGGATCATAATACCAGAATCGACTTACTATTTCTAAAGTTAGGAGTCAAAAGAGTATGGCTTCCCTGTACTACTGCACAGCGTACAGTACTGCTACATTCTTAATTACAATTAGCGACATTACGCTGGTTTTGCAATGACAGCCTCTTTTGTGGTAAATTTAGACTCCCTATTTTCAAGTCCAATTGAAGTGGTTCAGCTTAATAGAGGGCACAAAAACCATTGATCATCATGATGACTTTATTTTTTTCTTCTCCAGACAGATACCTTCTACCCTGTAATGCGTCTCTTACTCCCACAATTAGAAAGAGAGAGACTTGCATATGGAATCAAAGAGGTATGTTCTTTTAAACCTGGACCTACAGTATCACATTTTTTTTATGAAACTTGAAAGACTACACTTTTTAACTCAGTTTGTTTTTATCAAATTAATCAAACACGGTTGATATTGTTTTCCTAGATAAGTTTCCTAGAGATATTTTTTTTATAGTATTCACACTTTTAAGATTTGTAAATCCACAGCACACACTGGCGAAGTTGTACATTGAAATACTTGGATTGTCCAAAGAAAGCCAGGATGCTAAGAAGCTGATAAATTACAGAGCACCTACAGCTAAACAAGTAGGTAGCCTTCTACAGAGACAAGTTCAGTAGATAGATAGATATGGGTATGTAGCGCTGAAGGATGACGCCAGGATTTGCCCGACTGTCTGATGTAACCAGGGTGGGGGGAGTGTGTCCCTGATGAGAGTGAAGTTGCCATAGTTGCAGAAGTGGTCCAGATGTTGAAGCCTCCAAAATCAATGACAATTGAGGGATTTTAAAAGCTTATTTAATCAATTTCATATGCTACTAATATGTTAACAATACATAACATAATTGTTTTCTCCTCGACGGATTGTGGTTTTCTCCCCGATGGGGGCGGAGGCAGCTCTGGCAAATGGGGGGGGGGCCCCCTGGTATCTGGGATAAGTCACCTAATGTACCATTGAGCCTAAAGCACTCTCAAATGCTTGTAATTTCTGCATCGTTGGATTTCAATACCAGCCAAAACTCTACAGTTTGTGTACTTCCTATTTTTTCATTTTTCATTTTCAAGACACTTTAAAAAAGGTTTTTTTTTTCCCCCCTCAGGAGGCAGGTGATTTTGCAAGTGTGGCATTTTTTGTTCTGAGGAACAGGTGTCCAGAAAAGGGCAGGTGAATATTGTACTGACTAAATATCATTATTAGGGCACTCAACTGATCAGTATTATAAATTTCCAACTTATTAATTTCATTTCTTTCTACCGTTTCTACCATAAACTTTGTAAAAATTCATACACCTTGTTTAACTGAAAATATGTAAAGAAATGTTTCTGTCTACAAATGACAATGAATATACAGTTAAACTTGCTATTAAAGTCGAATCCAAAATGGCATTGAATAATTGTTCAACTTAGATAAAATTTGACTTACTTAAAGTCGTTAATAGTACAATAGTAATAATTATCAATCCACAGTACTATAATGTCCATTGAACATGATATTTATTTAAACATTTTTTTTATAAATTTCCAACTTATCAATTTGATTTCTTTCTACTGTTTCTACCATAAAATTTGTAAAAATCCATGCACCTTGTTTAACTGAAAATATGTAAAGAAATGTTTCTGTCTACAATTGACAATGAATATGCAGTTTAACTTGCCTATTAAAGTCCAAAATGGCATTGACTAATTGTTCAACTTAGATAAAATTCGACTTTAAGGTCGTTAATAGTACAACAGTAATAAATATCAATCCACAGTACTTTTTATGTCCAATGAACATATTTATTTAAACATTTTTTTCAACTTCAGCATAATCACAAGACTTCAACAGAAATTTTTTTTTTGAAATCAAGTTTGAATATATAGAGTACATTCAAAAATACATTACAAAATTCAATATTGCTTGAAACTAGTGTAAGCTCTGCATATTTTATTACAGTTTTAAGAAATTTAAAATTGGTATGTCGAATGTATGTCTTATAATTAGCTGGAACCAGAATACTGCTTCAATTGGTTGGTGTATTTGTCCCGAATCCTTTTGACTCAGCAACTGGGAATTAACATCCTGATCTACCATGTTGCCATAAAATAAACTGATGACACACTGCATTTATCTATGTCCACCGTCTCCAGTGCAGAATTGCAAGTACATCTTGTCTGTATGCCCCTGTAGTCCTGAAATGAAATAAATTTACTGTTATTGTTATTCAAAAATCAAAACTACACAAAAACTGTAAAACATTGCAGCAAACATCAACAGCTTAATTCAGTTATACAGAATAAACAAATAAAATCATAAAATTACACACAATAGACAATATTTAAATTGGAGAATTAATTATGTTATGTATGATTGAAGAAGTATTGTCCAAGTTGAAAACACAATGTAACTAGGTCATACATGGCAAAAAATGATTTTATTTTATTCAGAAAAAAAGCAAAAGTTGAAAACTGCTAAACATATAGTAGAGTCATTTTCATGAGATCCGTGACTAATTTTAGGATACCTTTTTTTCTTGATGGATTTAGCAAGATGGACCAGTTGAGATAAAATATAGCTCCTATATACCTCACAGATATGGGGGGAAAGTCCCGTTTAATTACTGGAAAGTAAATTTAATCAAGAAAAAAATTCTGCTACAGTACTGTAGGCCTACTAGTACAAATCTGTAAAAAACCCAACAAAATAATATAAATATTCAACTTTAGCAAAGGTGGCAAAAGGCCAAGTGGCAACAGGCCTAGGTGGCAACGGGCCTGGGTGGCAATGGGCCTGGGTGGCAATGGGCCTAGGGTGGCTAAAGGCTGGGTTTCAATGGGCTTAGGGTGGAAAAAGACCGGGTTGCAACAGGCCGTGTGGCAAAAGTGTGGGTGGCAACGGGCCGGGTGGCAAAAGGCCGGGTGGTAACGGGTCTGGGTGGCAACTGGCCAGAACCTATTTTAATCATGTTAAATCATACTTTATTTTAAATTTCTTTCAGTTTGACAATAAAAGAAGTTAATGACAGTCTGGATGGTATTGCTTCAAATAATGCCGCAAATAAAAAAGATGTTGTAAAAAAGAACCTGATGCACCTTCTACGAAACACAAGTGCAACTGAACAGAAATGGCTTATCAGAATGATTATGAAGGTATTAATCAATCGGCTGTAACTCTTCAGTAGACCTTTCCACTAAGCCCCGCCCCTTGGATATTTTTGCTAATTAAGGTTCCACAGAATGACCGTGTAAAAGCATATGCACACACGCATGTTTGTGGGGCAAGGCATGTTTGTAGGACATGCATATTTCTGGCCCTGTTTTGATTGGGACTCCAAAAAGCTTCATTTTATAAATTATGACCAGCATTTAATAAGGATTGATTATCTGAGTTTTAATGGAACGGCACTTAGTAAACACAAAAGATTTTATATCTGTTCAGTTGTTATAACTCCATTCTGGTTTCTTTTTTTCTTTTCTTTTTTTGTTTCAGGAGATGAAAGTTGGGTTAAGTCAGAGCTCTATCTTCTCTGTTTTCCATCAAGATGCGGAGGAGTATTTCAATGTGACGAATAGCTTAGCAAAGGTAATGTATTAATACTACAACAGTTGCAAATATTTAACATTCAGAAAATTCTAATCTAATAGAGTAACAGTAATGTCATAATGAAAATTACTTTAATGATGATATTAACAATAATAATAATAAGGATAATAATTCATAGTCATGCATAAGACTAACATATTGCTTTACTGATAGCTAAATAATGCTGTCATCGGTATGTGTGCACTTTCAAATAGGAAGTACAAAAAACGTGTTCAAATAAATATGTTTAGTAGTAATTAGGTTAGTAGTAGTAATATTAATGTAATATTAGTAATAATATTAACACTTTATGATTGTAATACACTTACTGTACACCAGAATGTATTGAAAATAATATTAATAATTTTGAATATTTTACACCAGGTTTGCAAGGACCTAATGAATCCAGAGTCTCGTATGAATGAAATAGCCATTGAAGTCTTTTCTCCATTTAGCCCGATGCTTGGAATGAGAGCTACTTTGAGTCAAGTGAGAACATGTTCCACTATAAAAAGCTGTATTACCCTGGTATTTGTGGATGCGTTTGGCGCAGTAGGAACGATTTGGTTTCCATTCCTTGCTATGCATTTTTGCTTGTGCCCTTGAGCAAGGCACATTATTTGCATTGCTTCTTGCCACCCACAAGTAAAAATAGATACATGGTGGCATTACCTGCTACTGCGCCAATATGGCAGCAACACTTAATTGTGTGGACCCAGTGACCAGAAAAAAACAAATCACTATACTAATACCAAATAACAAATATAAAATAACAAATATTCAAACTTTTTTGGTTCAGTGACCATGTATTTCATCTTTGCTATAAACTTAACGATCTACACTTCAAAATAATTTTTCAATGAACATTTATTATCATCAAATAGAAAGCAATTTTATGCACATTTTTAATGTGAATGTGAGTTTTTTTTAATTTTCTTCCACTTTCTATTGTTGCAGTAATTTATTAGTAGGAACTAGCTTATTTCTACTTATAGATTCGGTTTTATATATGTAGTATCCATGATGTTGATGATTGTTGGATTCTAGTAAACATTTACTTACTCTTTAATTTAGATTTGTAATTAAAAAAATAATAATGAATTTATTGTAGGTTGAGAAGCTCATGGATCATAAGCCATTTTTTATTGAAACAAAAGTAGATGGTGAACGGATGCAACTCCACAAGGATGGTGACAAGTACAAATACTTCTCAAGAAGGTTAGACATTCATTTAGAAATATGTGTTACCATGGCCTTGAGCTCACGAAGACTAAAAAAAACTATTGTATGTGCCAGGCTGCATATGTTGGTTTGCCTTATTTCTTTAATAATTCCTTTTTAGTTCCTATGCATGTAATGCAATAGGAACTATTGTAATCACTTTTGCTATTTCCTATGTTTTTTATTGTGTGTAGTGTGTGTGTGTGTAGACATTTATGCAAATGCGCATGCGTCAAAGAAAAGTTTTCCGACATTTTGTTTTACATCGTGATGCGAAGAGATCGATGTGAAGTTTCTACAGAGTTCAGTCAGGGCTCACACTAACCGACCGGAAAGTCGGCATGGATGAAACTATTTTGGTTTTACGGCGAAAAAAATCAACTGCTGCAGGCATAGGTATTGTGAAGAAGGCCTAAAATAAAAGTAAAATGTTATAATACTTGCTGAAATGCAACGTTTTTTCATTTAGATCTCCATTTTTCACTAAGTCCATGCGACGTTTTTTTCTGTTGTATACGTATGAGTAGTCATACGAAGGTACAGTACTATATCCCCGGCAGTTGGCTCTGCAGCAATGTACCCTTTGAATGCAAACTGAAAACAGGTGAAAATATAAAGCAGCCGACTGTCGGGTACATAACGACTATCTAGCTTTCCACAAAAACATGAGGCCTAAGCTAGGCGATGCGAGGGTAGTTAGATCGTTCAATCAATGATATCGTGTTATCGTCTAATACAATTAAATAATGTGTGTAATATTTAAGAATGCACCACGTGAGTCACTTTCTTTGTTATGCGGTAATAGTATACGTAGCAGAGTGACGACAGCAAGCTAAGCCTAGCCCAGGGCCTAGACCGTGTACGTTCTTGATAATCGTAATGAAAACTTCGGGTCACAGACGATTGGGCCCAACTGGTGTGGAGGATCGGACCCAAGATATTTTCAAATAAATTGTAGTCCTTAGCAGGCCACCGCCAGCACCCCCACTTCCGATATCGTTCCAAACTACTGTAAAATGAAAA
>NW_022758991.1:289951-293409 GCF_011630105.1 Anneissia japonica
TATACTTCTTAAAGTCATGTATCATGCATAGGAACGTTGACGCCTGCAAGGCTCTGGTTTAACTTTTTGCTAAATGATATTTTACCTCAAATGTAAATGTGGTAATTAAATCACTGTCCATATAACTACAGTATATTACATTGGTTGTTTCTGATTATTGTATATATTATTTTGTGTATTTTATAGTGGTGTGTTTTATATACTTAAACACAATTTCCATCTTTGATAATAAATTATGTTATGATATCTTATATTTACTTTTTTCTCACCAGATCCCATGAATACAGTAATGTGTTTGGTGAAAATTCATTTTCAGGAACTTTCACACAATATGCTGCTAAGTATTTCAAAAGGTAAAGTAAGTTATTTACTATTTACAATTTTAAATTTAATTTTTGAAGATAATATGTTATTTTCCTACTGCTAGATTGGCCTTTATTTGTATGTGTTGTAGGAGTAATATTAATAATTGCTTTCTATTTATGATTTTTAATTTGTAGTGATGCTGTCAGGAGAGCCACTTGATAGTTTTTATAACTTTTTGGCAATCTATGGAAGGCAGCATCATGTTTTGTTTTTATGTTATTCAAGAAATTAAAATGAATTTGAAATTAAAGAAATTTAAAAATTATTAATAACAGGTTGTTGGTGAGGAAAGAAAATTAACATTTCCTAATGTGTTTGCCAACCATTCTTATATAAATATAGTCATTTATATTATTTTATTTATTTTTATGCATATTTTATATGTGATATTTACAGTGATGTGAAATCATGTATCTTAGATGGGGAAGTGATTGCCTATAATCCTGAAACAAAAGCATTTATGTAAGTTACAGTGTATTCTTCTGTTTTTTCAAATTGACGATATTAATTTAGACCTTTGTTCAATCAAAATAGAGTTCATAATCATGCAGTTGCTTGAGGGAGAGATTCTGTTGTTATCTTTACATACCTGGGCCCAGCCACTGAGAGGAAAAAGGGGAAAGATCCCAGGGCCCAAGCTTACCAGGGAACCCATAAAAATAATAATAAATACTATCATGGGCCCTCAATTATGGCATGGGTCCCCTAATAATGGGCCCCTCCAGATTGTCAGGGCCCCCCCCCCCAAAAAAAAAAAAAAAAAAAAAAATTGGTTGCACCTTTGACACAATCTTTCTCATAAATGAGACCCACACCAACCCTTGCGCTTGTTACAGTTTTCCCTCGTGCCAGCCCTGCCTGGGCCAAGAATACAGGATTCAGTCAGATTCACTGAAATATGCAATTATATGAATAGTTTTCTGTGCTTAATTTCACTTTATACATCTTATTTTAAAAAATGCAATTTTCGTGTCATGCTTGTTGAAATACAAACTTGCAGCTACTTTTTTATTCAGAAATGTTTAGGAGATTAATGATGTCTTCTAAAAGCATTTAATAACAGATATTTTTTCCTTAATTTCTGTTAGGTCAAAAGGAGAAAATTTTGATGTTAAATCAATGAGAGACACAGGTATATATACACAACATAGTAATTTAAGGCAAAAATCGTCATTGCTAAAAGAGTGGATGAAAATGGAAGAAAACTATTCATGCATATTTTGTAATATGAAGTAGATATTCTTATGAGGGGATCCTTGATTGTGTTAACCTTTTTTTCTCTAATGTTTTTATGGTGCATTTATATATTGTTATATAGTCTTTAGTGCTTAACTGATAACCAGTTGTCTGTTGTGGCAATCCATATAAATAGTATATACTGTAAGTTCAATTATCTTCTTATTTCCCAGAGATACTACTACTGCATGATTTCAAATATAGCAGTATTAAATTCCACCTTCAAAAAACTCAGAGAAAAAGTGATATGGAATTAATTGTTTTTTTTCTTTTCCAGATCTTCAAGTATGTTTCATTGTATTTGACATTCTGTTGCTGAACGGGCAAAAGCTTGCCAACAAACCTTTTAGAGAACGGTTTAATTTTATTCCTAAGTAAGAAACATTAAATTTCAGTATCATACTTTAGTGATTTTTGCTATACAGTTGAACTTGACTAAGTCAAATCCAAAATGGCATTGAAAAGTTGTTTACGACTACGATAGAATTACTTACAGATTGTTAATTAATGGAAAACACAACAATTGGCATGTAAAATAAGATAGACTTAGAAATGAATTCAGTTATTTAACGTCGACTTATGCAAGTTTAAACTGTATTATAATTGTAATGTACATACCATCCCTGTATTCTTAGCTCAAATCTCTAACATTGTTGGATATCATTTCTAAAGAGAACTCATTCATACAGTCGAATGATTCTGATTACAGAAAATAGATTAATGTCAATAGTTTATATATTGTGTATCACCAGAATTTACATAATTAACATTTTAGATTGGCTCAATATACAAAGTAATTTGTAATAATAAAAAAAAATGATGAATGAGAATGATGACGATGTATGTATTATATTTTTTGTGTGTGCTTGCCGTAGCATGCTACAATAATTTTAATGTCTCTTCCAGAGTGTTTACACCAAAGGAGGGACGTCTTGAGATAGTACAAAGACAAGCTGCATCAACTAAGTAAGTTAATCCAAGTATGTATAAAGATGTTTTGAGTGCCCGATACATTTCCAAATTACCTATCATGTAAATGCGTTATGTATGCAGATGATACAACAATATTATGTAGTTCATCTGACCCAATTATACTTCAAAATAAACTTAGCTCAAATTTCAATAAAATAACTCAATGGTTTCATGATAATCAACTTACTTTAAATATAAAAAAAAACAAAGCTTATGGTTTTCACTACTATTTATGCCAGTTCTAGGTTTAAAAATATTTCTGTATCGTATAATGATGACATTATTGAGAGAGTTAATTCTTATAAGTATTTAGGTGTAAACTTTGATCCCCAATTAAACTGGAAAGACCATATTGACAGCCTCTCTTCAAAGATTTCAAAACGAATTGGAATAATCTGTCGTGTGAAATACTACCTTCCATCGCACACTCTCAATATGTTGGCAAATGCACTAGTTATCCCCTTATTTGATTATTGTTGTTGTGTATGGTCTAATTGTAAAGTTGAATTTTCAGACTTTCTACAAGTTTTATTAAATAGATTAGGTAGAATATTATTATCAGTTGATATCAAGACTCCTGTTAGTAATATTTTAAATTCCCTTGGATGGAGCAGACTCAATAATAGATGGAATGAACAAATTCTTATAATGTTATTTAAGTGTCTAAAAGGAAATGCTCCATCATATTTGTCAAGCAAATTTATTTATACTGAAGAAAGCCATAATCAATGTACACGAAGTCAAAGTAATAATAATTTAGTAGTACCTAAATGGAATACTTCACAAGGTAAAAGAACATTTAATTACAGATCAACCAAATTATGGAATTCTCTACCTAATAATATGAAAACTGACCTCCAAGATATGACAATTTCCACATTCAA
>NW_022758991.1:294170-317876 GCF_011630105.1 Anneissia japonica
TATTACTTTCCTTAAATTCGCTCCTGCTTTTACATTTTAGTGCCTGCATGTCTAGATTTTGTAATTAATTCTGTAATTCCAAATGTAAAATTTAAAGATAAACTCTTATATTACATTTATTAAGTTACTTTTATTGATTGTATATTTTACTTTTGTTCTGTATAACAATACATACTTAAATTCTACAATAAAAATTCCTTATTTTACATTATTAGGTTATGTTCGAAAATTGTTACTTTTGTGTGTCAAACTGAACCACTTTGGAAAACAGTACATTGTATTGAAAGTTTATTTCAGAATAAAGAAAGAATAAATAAAATAACATTTATGATGTTAAAAATAATATTTGTTATTGATGTTGGGTGGCAAGTCTTTTTCCAAGTTGTTACCAAGGCATAGAGGGGGGCCACCATAATGAACATCACTCCCATCAACTTTAATGAACATGAGCAAATATATGGTTCTTCCTTCAACTGCAAGGCTGGTTCTGGCAGTGAGTTTGCATCATGCAATACAAAGGTGCTACATTTTACCGGGTTTGGACTTGGAACGCCTTGTTGAATGTGAAATTACATCCCTGGCAGCAAACGTGCCAAGTTATTATGTAGCCTTTTTTTTTTTTTTTTAACTTTTCCAAATCAAGTTTTGTGCACATATCACATATTTTTAATTTTTATTTTCAGAAAGGATGTAGTTGATGCTTTGAACAAAGCTATTGATGATCGAGAAGAAGGAATTGTTGTAAAAAATCCAGACTCAACCTACAGACCAGATAAGCGGAAAGGTAGTAATAATAGTGTTAACTATAATATTAATTATCAGGAAATGAAACAGACAGAGAATCAAAAGTACTATGATATAATTCAGTAGTTGAAGCTGCTAATAATAATAATATTATACTTTATGCTTATAATACAATAATATTGCACTTCATGTAGTACACTGAGTATGGAGGTTATCCTCACATTGAAGAAATCAAATCAGATATTTGTGATATATGGTGCATAGGGTTTGAACTCGGAACCCAAAAATTGAAAGGCAATCATTTTAACCACCAAATACAGCTCTCTTAATCATAAAATTAAATCTAAATTGTTTAGATATTAGAAAGTGTCAATGTGTTATCTGAATTTCTTGTTCATGTAGGAAGTGGCTGGCTCAAGATTAAACCTGAGTATATGGATAACATGATGGATGAGTTGGATCTTCTTATCATTGGTGGCTACTTTGGCAAAGGGGTATCTACTCATTCTGATTTTGATTTTTTTTTTGTATTATTACTACACTATTATTATTGTGGCTGTAGAACTGTTTTACTGATAATAAGCCAAGCAAAATGATTGTATAATCCTTTCATTATTTTTCTAATTACTGTACATCTGTTCACTTTTTTTTTGTGCATGGAGACCCACTTATTTTGCTTAACCTTTACAATTTCTGTGGATTTAATCTGAAATGAAGTGAATGAATAAATTAATAGTATATTGAGTGTAATAACACACCCCTGTATTCACTCCTGTCTACACACATAACATTCCTATCTGCAAACTCCCTACATACTTATATTCTTGTGCATTTAAAGGCTATGATAATTGTTTTATTTCTAAACCAATTAATTCTTCAGTGACCCCTATCCACATTACAACTCCTTCTGTCACACAAACGTAACACCCTATACACATTTTATTTACTAATCATCATTCCACTTTGTTCAAGAATGTTGTTGTTAGCCATTCCAACATTGTCAAAAGATATAATTTTTTTATAATTTTGTTTTTACTTAGAAACGTTCAAGAGTGATTTCTCATTTCCTGCTTGGTGTTGCAGTTCCCCCATCAAAACAAGGTGATGAACCAAAACTGTTCAAGTCTTTCTGCAAGGTACAGAGCATCTACCAATGTAGATCTACCATACTTTAAACTAAAAAAGTATAGAAATAATCACAATGACAAGCATGGTATGTTTCACATTTTTTTTTTTTTTTTTTGCAGGTTGGTTCTGGTTATACATACAAGGAACTTTATGACCTTAATGTAAAATTAATGCCCCATTGGAAACCACTGGAAAAGGACAAGTACCCAGAACATCTGCTGCTATCCAATGTAAGTAAGTGTAAGCTGAATCACTGTGATTAATTAGCAAAGATATGGAGACATTTATTTCGAAGTTCCCTCTTTCCAAGAGGGAATGCAAATGCTTTGTGAAAATGAGTACACCATGCTAATCATTTTCACAAAGTATACACGCAGCTGGTTAGCTAACAATATGCAAATGAACACCTGGGTAGGAAGGTGCAATATCACGTTCTGTTGCCTAGCATACGTCTGTACTGTAGCATGGGGTGGGGAACTGTAAGCATACGTTGGTTAGCAAACAATATGCAATATTACATGTAACACTGGGAAGGATGGCACATCACGTTCTGTTGCCTAGCCTACTGATGTACTTTGTAGTGGGGACAGTGAGGCTATATATTAGTAAGACTAGGCCTAAGTAGACAGTGCAAATATATGTGATAGAAAGTACACTTTCGAAAGAAAAAGATTAAATTAAGAAAAAAATTGACTAAGAATAATTCAGTTGCAGATGTACCTTGTTTAAAAGAGAACTAGCAAAATGATTTTTTGTTTTAGAGAGGATTTTTGATATGCCAATAATAATAGAATCAACCTTAACATCTTTTTTTGGCTATTTTTTATGAAGTTATAGGCGATTATATACGATTTTACCATGACGTCACTGGCGAAAAAGTAACAAAAGATCGTGTAAATAGCGCTGCGTAGGGTATCCGCCGCGTACGATCTTTGCGTGCATGCTGTAACAATCACAATTTACAGCCATGGTTACAGCATACACGCAAAAATCGATTTTAAGGTTGATTCTATTATTAATGGTATATCAAAAATCCACTCTAGAACAAAAAATAATTTAAACTATTAACAACTTCTATATTCTTGATCTTCAGATGTAGTATGGTCATAGATATGGCAGACGTTTTTGTACCTTGTCTAAAATGATGATTCGAATAAAAACAAATTTATATTTGGCCAATTAGCACACTCACCGACAAGAAAAATAGAAATTTCAGAAGAAAAAAATGTTGCTTTATTTTTATTTTTTGGGCCTACCATGTTGTTTAATATGATAAATAATAAATTTAAAGTGTTAAAAATGTTGTATGTCGCAGGGAAGTATGCAAAGGAGCGGAAATCAAGCTTTAATTCTAATGATGGTCACCGAATGGGTATTTTATAAACCGAGAGAAAAAATGGAAAACAGATAGGAAAATTCATAACTGTGAGTGAGGGGACACAATCTAGTAGAGTCATTTTCATGAGATCCGTGACTAATTTTAGGATACCTTTG
The DNA here is from genome assembly GCF_011630105.1 of Anneissia japonica. Taxonomy (NCBI): domain Eukaryota; kingdom Metazoa; phylum Echinodermata; class Crinoidea; order Comatulida; family Comatulidae; genus Anneissia; species Anneissia japonica. The sequence goes on from NW_022758991.1 coordinate 297,537, forward strand.
TTTCTCGATGGATTTGGCAAGATGGACCAATTTAGATAAAATATAGCTCCTATATACCTCCCAGATATTGGGGGAAAGTCCCGTCTGGGGGCGTTTTTCAAAATGGCCGCCTGTTGATTTGGACGCTTGTATCTCGATAAGCACTGGTCAGAGAGACTTGATTTTGGTCTCAAATTGTCCACAATATGCATGTTCCTATTTGTTGTAATACAACTTTTTATCAAAAAATGGCGGGAAATGCGGTTTTTCATAATGAATTTTTCAAACATTTTTGTCTATTTAGAAAAAAGTGCGTAAGCCATGGAGATGGTACAATCAAAAATCGATTATAAATTAAATTTTACATTTTTAGACAAAAAATAAACCCTCTTGGCCCACTGCCCATTTTGGACACCATGACCATGCGTAATATTAACCTGCTGTGTATATATATACGAATACGAATTTTTTTCTGGTAGGATCAGAGTTGACTAAACTGGTACTTGGTGTGGTACTAGGTTTATCGCATTTATGGCTTAGGGGCCGCGGATTGCCTCCCTTCGTTTAGTCATGCTGGATCAGGAGTAGGAGTTGTAAACTCGGCGATCGTGGGTTCAATTCCCACTCGGGGCAAGTTTTTTTTAAAATTTTTTATTTATTAATTTTTTTTTTTAAGGTCGTGGGTTCGATTTTTTAAGGTAGTTTAGTTGATGGTGGATAATGACTAGCAAACATGGAGGTTGCGTGTTCGATTCCCACACGAACTGATTTTTTTCCTTTTAAGGCAGTTTAGTTGATGGTGGATAATGAATGTACAGTATTGTACTCGTTGATGACGTCACGAAATAACAACAAACAACAACGTGTCATGTCCGAGCCTAGGACGTCATGGAAGCTCGCAGGCTCCTGTGTAATTCATGTTGAGCCAACTGCAGACGAAAAGGTTACAATCTTTTCAGAGATAAGCTGGAAGAAAGTTTTAGACAGTGCCCATGAATGGAAGGATTTTAATACTGAGGAATGGAAGTTAGCGAAATCCTTGGCTTGCTTAATCGTTTTTCTTCGATCGTCGCTTCCAACCGTCTAGGCGTGTCTAGCCTAAAGAGGGCCTACATAGCAGGTCGAGATCCATGAAAAGTCGTATATAAAGATGTGGGTTACCCACATCTTTATATTTGCACAAGTAATTAAAATTGTTTATTGAGCAGATGAATCACACTGATAAACAATTGTACCACATTCGGCTAATGTATATGAACTTCTATTTAGGGACATAATTTCATTATTTTCTTTCCAAAAATATTAATAAACGTTAACTAGCACCTTATATCGACTTTTGAATGGTAAAAATTGGGTCAGTATAACTCATTTTACAGAGTACAAATTTTAAATTATTAGAACATACTGCTGTTACATCTTCTAGTTTCCCCCCACCGTTGTATTTAGGTACACCATGGCTGTAAATTTTGATTGTTACAGCATGCACGCAAAGATCATACGCGGCGGATACCCTACGCGGTGGATACTCTACGCGGCGCTATTTACACGATCTTTTGTTACTTTTTCGCCAGTGACATCATGGTAAAATCTTATATAATCGTCTATAACTTCATAAAAAATAGCCAAAAAACGATTTTAAGGTTGATTCTATTATTAATGACATATCAAAAATCCTCTCTAGAACATAAAATCATTTTGATAGTTCTCTTTTAAATATTATACAATGCTAACAATGCAGCTCTTGTAGCTCTAGCTAGGCAAGGCATCCATTTGCAAAGCAGTGGTGTTTGTTTATCCATGAAAAAAGCATGCCAGGAAAGTTTGCCTTACCAGGAAAAGGTGAAGTAATCTTATGACGTATGCATAACAATATTGTAAGTGTTACGTCACCAACAAATAAAAATTTTCTATTATAACAAAAATATTAATAACTACAAGGTTTGTGGGCGTAAATTCCATAATACGAATTAAGGGTAGTACCATCTCCTTGCCATACAAATTACAGCTTCCACTGACGTCTCAGCCGAGAAATATTGGTAGCTGAAATTTTTCTCGCAAATCTGACTACAAAACCAAATCCAAATTTCACATTCCACTTCTTAATTTGAGTTGTGCTTCGCACACACCGCTGAGGGCGGCATTCCCAGTCAAGAGATTTTCAAACACTTCCACTCAACTCATATTCATCATATTATGCAAGTTGTTTTGTAAAGCTTTGTTTTACTTTTAAAATGTGGAAAGAAAAATGTTTAGGTATAGCTATTATTAATTGATAAGGCACAGTTGTAATGTGATATAATCCATTTACTTACATTTGTGTAATTTTTCTGACAGGAAAAACCTGAAATATGGATTGAGCCTTCCAAATCTGTAATCGTTCAAGTAAAGGCAACAGAAATAACATATGCAAAAGAGTGAGTTGGTTTTCATTGATAATGATCATCTTATAGTACATAATGTCAAGTCTTCTATGCCCCGGTCATTTGAGCATTCACCACCTATAAGACCCATAAATCTTATCCCTGGGGGAGTATTCCATGACATTGTTACTAAATATTAATGCAATAGCATTCAGGCCTCATCTTGCGTGTGAAAGCGGACAACATGTTTGTTCCCCCTTGCACATGCTTAATTTACATGTTGAAATTATTGGGCATTGGTGGCAACTGTATAGTTGGTGTTTTTGTATTACAGTATTATGCATCAGTAAGCCTCCTGGTATAAGTACAGGATTGTCATTTACAGAGCATAGGGACCACTTTCAATATTCAATATTTTAATTTAAAAAAAATACAAGTATATAAATTGCTTCTTTTACATGACAATTATTATAGTAACAATTAAAATAATATTTTATTTGTGCAAATAAATTTTATATCATTATTCTTGAAAGATTTGTAATTTCAAATTCCCATGTGTAGTTTTCATGTTTTTCGTGAAATTCTTTATATAGGAGCTTATGTCTTATGATATTTTAGTAACTGTATGTATTTTATAAATGAAAGTGAACTTGTACATTCAACTAAGTGAATTAAATAAGTAAGTTTATATAATACTTAGATGTGTATTTTTAATATTTAATGTTTGCTTTTTACATCTTGTAGCTACAAGACTGGGTGTACTTTACGTTTTCCACGTGTAGAGAAACTGCGGGATGACAAGGCATGGAACCAGTGCATGACTGCAGATGAACTAGACAATTTAAAGAAGGTAAGCAATTGATTTTAATGAATTGATATATTACAGAGAAGCTTAATGCTTGGGTAGGATTTGAATTGAAGTGATTCTTTCATTATTTATTATCTTAGACAGCCAGGAGCAGATAGCTACTGTACCTATTGGATACTGATATAAAAACATGATTGGTATAAACAGCCTTATCTAAGACCTTGTATTATTAAAATTTCACTCCATAGCAACAATGTTATTAGACTTTTGGCACACATTTGCAAGCTAAGCTTATTGTATTCTGCAGCAGTAATACACTATGTATTTAAAACAAATGGTTAGTACATTTATAAAAGATCCTCAACTCCAAATAAAGTGGTAGCTCTTCTTGTATATCATTTTTTCCCTACCAGACACTATTCAGGTTTTTCGGCCGGAGCCCAGCACAATATTTACATACAATACTATGATTACTGTCCTTTACAAAGACAGAAAAAAAATAATGTTCAACAATTTCTCATATGTTTTCAGAGAAACCTTCACTGATTATATTTTAGATGATGGATGATAATAAAATAAAACTATGTAGCAATTAAAAATGTTTTTACTGCACAGTTAGCAGACGGTAAATTAGCTTCCAGACATGCTGTTCATGATGATGATAACCAGGACATTCAACCTCAAGTAAAGAAGAGAAAAGTTACCTCCCGAGTAGAACAAAAGGCTAGTGTGGCAGAGAGATTCAGGGGTGCGGACACTTCCAGTCTCAAACAGGTTTGTGTTATATTTCATTTATATTTTTTTTATTACCTTCAAATCAAAAATTAATTACACTCAATTTTTACAGGATGTAAGATGCTCCATAAAGTAAGTCTCATTTGAGGCTGACTGAGTGGAGATTTTTTCAGAATTTTGACCCAGGATCAGAAGGCAAGTATCTGAACCAGAGATTCAATTCAATGTACAGTACAAATTTAGATTTATACTTCCTCACAACAATGAACAAACAGTATTTAAAGAGCAGTACATCAGTAAAAGAAAACAATAAATAAAAGTGGAAGTAAAATAACTAAAAATACATAAAATTAAAATGGAATAAAGATATATTTATTTACAGAAAGATTGATTCACTAATTGATTCTATTGACATTTTTCTATCTTAAGATCTCCAAACTGTTTGAAGATATGGAGTTTTGTATCTTCAATGGACCAAGTGATTATCCGAAAGTTGAACTTGAAAAGAAGGTTGTGGAACATGGAGGCAAAATCACGCAAAATCCCAGCGTCGACACTTACTGTGTAATTGCTGAGAAAATCAATGTCAAAGTTCAAAATGTCATAAGGTGAAAAAATTTGAAGCTTTTTCACTTTTAAATAATTTTTATGTCTATGTGTATGTAGTTTTTAAAATGTTTAAAAGACAATAATGATTGATAAATGGATTGATTGACAAAAGGGTGGAATTACCATGGTAGAGTATTAAATTGATGTCAGAGCATTATTGATTGATTAATATTAATTTGTTGTGCTTTTTTGACATTTCAGTTCTGGTGAACAAGATGTTGTACAGGCATCTTGGTTAATTGACTGCCTGGTGAGTTTTTATCATCTTTAATGTTTGCACAATTAAAACAGACACATTACAAATAGAAAAATATAATTAGTGTGACTTGCAAATATTATTTATATTTTTTAGAAAACTAAACGTAGGTTACCATGGTTACCACATCACATGATACATAAATCCCATGAGACTGCTGCCTATTTTGAGGTGCATTATGACTCTCATGGAGACAGCTACACTGAGGATGTTACAGTTGACAAACTACAAGAAATATTTGAAAACATAGGGAAACAGGTGACATCTCTTTCTGTAAGCTCACTCTTTCTTTGCATGCCCTTAAATTTCACAATAGAGGATAAATTGAGAAATGAAAGGCACAATAAATTTATTCAATGATTATACAAAGCAAGTTTTGCTAGCACCTATGCATAAAAACAGTTTACAAACTAAACACATCACACTTTTTTTTTTTACACACATGAATGCTTTAATAATTCCTATGTTGTTTACTATTTTGTTGGTGACATACACATAGTAATAATGAATTTAGTCTCTGTGCACACATAAAAATAACTGTTGTATGCCCAAATATTGTCACGATATGCCTATATATAGGGTCATGATGTGGTATCATCATGACCATATTTAGGCGTGTCAAGTGATTTTGTCAAATGAAATTTGATAGTCTTAAGGTACATTTGTAATTTAAACAATAAGTCCTAATACTAAATATGTAAAAAGATAAGGCTGTGCAGAAAATTTTAGATAACCACCCCTTCCCCTTTTTTCATAGACATCCCTGTCAATTTTCCACTTTTTCCATGAATCCTTGTAACTGAATGGTTGCATCACTTTTATTACAGGGCGGCAATTGCAGATTAAGTACTTTAGAGATCGCTCAGATTGAACATGAGTATTTTCCTGATGAATCTCCTTTGGGTTTGTTTCGTCTCTGCAGAGTCTACATGGACAAGAATCTCATCATTGATGACCCTACCACCGTAAGTACCTTTATGTAGTTTTTCCAATTTCATAAAAAGAGGGACAACATTTTCTTTGTCACAAACTTTCCGAGACACTGTCACTGCACTGAGTGTGTCTTTTGAAATGGTACAAAAATTCGAGTCATATGTAAATTGCGGCAAAAATTAAGAATTTATTTTCTTCACTTTGACCGTGTGACACACCAAAACCATACATGCAACAGTCCCTGTGTTTTGCTTCAAAAAAGCTATTATGATACATGATTACATTCTCATGTGGACGAATTCTCGTTACCCAGTAGCATAGTACAAAATAGTCTAATATTTAAATACCATAGCATATCACAATAGCATTCTATTGGTATAGCATAGCATGGCTATATCTCAAAACTGTAACTTTAGCATTACTCTGGCTCCAAAATTTTTTGTGGATTTTTATAGACATTGTACAACCACAAGCAAAAGACTTCACTCCACAGTATTCTGCAGCTATCACTTAAGTATATGCCAGCGCACCACCAGTTATGCTAACATACCGTATCCACTTCGGTACCATAATTTTGAGCTATTGCAGGTTGTACCTTCTCATACCACCCCTTTATTTGGTCCCTTATGTTATCCACTACCAACCATGCTTGTGAGTTGGACACTTGCAATATATATACAAATTACCTAACTCCATGCTTGTATTTTTGCATCTCAGAGGATTAATATTCCCCAGATCACCCCTTGTTTGCAAGACTGGAACTAAACTAACATCTATGATCTTGTTTACAAAAAACCAATGCCTCACCAAAGATAACTGCATTTTCTGTTAAAATCCTTGATAGTACTTCATCGGTGTCACAAATTTCCCTGGGACCCTACTAAATTGCATTTGTGTGGTAATGTTGTTGTTAGGACTTTTTATAGCTCCATGATTAAACCATAGCTTATTTCAAATGAAATTTTGAAAACTGTATATTACAAAAAGGAACAAAGTTACGCATTCAAAACAAATTTTCGCCAAATACGAAGCAGCATCCAAAGTAATCAGGTCTTTACAATTTTTAAAATTAACACATGCCGCATTTATTTAACAATGGCCTTCTGTACTTTTAGTACAGTATGTTGATCCACGGAGGTATAAATATTATTAACTCTAGGCCCGTTATCTTTATCACTTGATACTATGGAGGACAGACAATAGGTCTAGAGAATTTGACAAACATAATCTCGAGAGACTGTAACATTACAATCCCTGCGAACTATTTTATAAGAAAAAATATATGAAGATACTGGCAATAAAAACCCAAAATTTTAATCTCCAGAAGCACATTTTCTACAGAACACTTAATGAAAACCCTCCCTCTGTTCTGTTAAATTTGAATTACCATTCTTTTGGTTTGTTTGATACTTGAATGCTGATTTCATCTATTTTAAGTTGTTCATGTCGGATTTTTTACATTAGGAAATAAAAGACAGCACATTAGAGATGGTTGCCTTGGAGATGAGGTTCCATGGTGCAACTCTTGTTGATGTACTAGATGATCAAGTATCTCATATTGTGTTTGATAAAAGGTAAGCTTCCTGATAAATTTCAACTCTAATTAGTACATTGCATTTCCATTTTACTGATATTTTCTTTAATGAGCATTTGGCTGAGAAGTATAATGTTTCTGCTTTTTGCAATGAAGACCCCTCTTTATCACAGCTATTGTAGGTTTTTCATAGGAGTCTGGTTACTTGGCTCCTTGAATATCCCTCACATTGAGAGTTAAGGAAAATGCTTGTGTCCATATGTATCCATTACATGTTGCAGTTAAATTAGTTGGCGCTGCACTGCAGCTGCTACAATTCCCCAGTGGCCCAGCCTGACCCTGGTATTCTTAAAATTAACTTTGGTCTTAGTTCGCGCTAAAATTAAGTCTTTAATGCATGTAATATGTAATAATATTTGTACTATTTTTATATATATGTTATTTTTCTTTTGTCTTAGTGACTTGACAAGATTAAAAGAATTCCGAAATTTGAACCATGATCTGCAGAAGAAGCGTCACCTGGTTTCAACTGCTTGGGTGAAATCATGTGTAGAAGACAAAAGATTGAAACGAGAAAGAGATTATGAGCCAGATGCTCCAGTATGAAAGAGTCTAGATAATTCAATTTTAATGAAGTGGGGTACAGACAGTGTTGCACAGCGCTGCAATCTTGAGGTCCTGGGTTAAAACCAATGTTGGTCACACTGCTTGTGTATGGGCAAGACACACTATGTATATGTCCTCCTCTTTTCACCTAAAATGAATGCAAGTGGGTACCTGGTAGGAGGTGAATGATTCCGTGCTGAATTACACCTCAGGAAGAAGAGGAATTCTGTGTATGATTGATTTCTAAAATATATAGTATTAGTGGAAAACATCACTAAATATTGATGTTTTTGGATGATGATATGCCACACTAACAGTGGCAGATTGAATGGGTCCAGAGATATGGTGGGGGAACAGTTTTTTGCACACACAATGAAAAATATTGCTAATTTTTATAGTGAAATAAATTCTATGATTGTAATTGCTGTGCAGGTTTTTCCTTGATCCACATAGTATCAGGGGTCCCAATGCAGAAGTCGCCAAAATATCAAAATGGTCTCCCGCATTCTTGCAAGCAAGGTGGATTTTGCATGTTTTTACTACTGTAATTTTAATTGTCTTCATAAAGTATGCTAGTTATGGGGTTTCACTATAAGCAGAAAAACACAATCTCATTAAAAACTGTGTCTCCCCAAAAGTGGCCTCTTCAAACTTGGGACCCCAGCAATGTACAAGTGACTGTCTGGTTGGATGCTCTGTATTGGGAAAAAACAATGTTATAAAGTATTTGTAAAGGATAATTTTTTGTATGTATAACCTTGAAATATTCAATTTTTGATAAGATAATTTTAAAATATGTAACATTCCTTGATAATTATGCAATGAAAAAATTTTCAAAGCATGACTTTGACATTATCTAATTGTCAACAGAGGCACTTTTGTCCTGTGTCCAGAAGTGTAAAGGAAAAGCTATATTATGCTACACTGGTACATGGAACCCATCTACAAAGAAAAATGTCTCTGCTGGAAAGAATACATAGTCGACCTGCATGTTTCGTCTGCAACAACTATTCTCTGAAGAGCAGTGTGACAGATACTAATTTTGAACAACATTAGAAGAAAGGCAAGAAATAAATCAATTTGCCTTCCTTTATAAACTTTTCAATATAGTCTTGATTAAACCAGATGCCTGTGTACCCAAGGTGGATAGAAACAGAAGATGCAACAAGGCTCAACTAGACGAAATCACAACTGAAACCAATGTTTGCATGCATTCATTTTGTCAAATCCGGGTTTAATCCGGTTATAAATACATTTAGCATTAGACAATAGCATTCTCATAAGGTATGAGAATGCCATTTCCAGGTGGGTGTGTACTGTCATGCTGACCCAATTCTCCAATCCCCAAATATATAATTGCGTATATCTGGCAACAAAAGTAATAAATTGGTAGCTCATGTAATGTTTCTTACGTTCTTCTTGGGTGGTTTGTCGCACATTGGAGTTATGATCACAATTCAAAGATATCATTTTCTTGTATTTCCAATATTTTAATGTTATTTTTCTCTAAGTTCCCATCAGCATCAGGGGCTTAAGCCCAGACCTCCCTTTCTAACTGACTATATCGCATTTCTGCGTCTGAAAGAGCACGGCTTGCGCAACTAATTAACGTATCACCTTGTCGTAAGATCGCACCTAATCCTACTGGACTCGCATCAACAGTAAGTATAGTTTATTTATGTCAAAATAACCCAATACTACATTAGAGCAAATAGCTTCTTTAAAAGCATTAAACGCTGCTTCTAGATGAAAGAATTACCTTTCTTAGTTAGGGAGCGTATGGGTGCAGATTATGTACTTAACTGTGGAACCATCATGGAAGGTAAACCCAACATACCCAAAAATGACCGAACTTCAGAAATATTTTCTGGACGCCTTAATTCACGAATTGCTTTAATACGCTTTTCATCTGAACGCATACCATTCCTATCAAAAATAAATCCAAAGAAAGATATTTCTGAAACAGAAAATTTGCACTTTGGTAATCTTAATGTTAGTCCCTTTTCAGACAAACGGGATAAACATTGATTTAAAGCTTGGTCACGCGCAAACTGATCCTTGCCATGGATAATTATATCATCGGCAATATTTTCTACTCCAGGTATATTTTGTAAAATTAATGACATTTCATTTTGGCAGATTTCAGCTGCTGCATTTACACCAAAGGGAAGTCGCTTATATCTCCTAAGGCCTACATGACTACTTATAGTTGTAATATTTCTAGACTTTTCTGAAAGTTCAAACTGTAAATAATGTTTATTGGCATCTAACTTACTAAATACAGTTGAACCATTAAGTTTAGTACGTATTTCCTGAACTGTAGGAGTTACATGACGTTCTCTTTCTATAGCCAAATTTGGAATTCTATAGTCACCACAAATTCTAACATTATCCGTACCAGGTTTAGGAACAATAACAATTGGACTAACCCAAGGTGTTGGACCTTCTACCTTCTCTATAATATCTGCGTCCTCCAAAGCTTTTTACTCTGTTTCAACCTTTTGCCTTAAATGGTATGGAATACGTCTGTGGTTCTGATTAACAGGCTTAACATTTTGGTCAATATGCAATTTTATCTTTTTATCCGTATATTTTCCCATGCCATTAAACACATTTTCATGCTTTGATATTATTTCTTTTACAGATACTGGACAATTAGGGATTTCTAACATATCATTGGTCGTATTTACACCTTTAACATTATGCATTTCACATTTTGTCTTACCAAATTTCTCTGAGAAGGAAACATCAGGATGATTAGAATTGACATGTATAAACCCAAGTTTACTAGCAGAAGGATATCCAAAAATAGATGAATCCTTAGTATCAACAACAACAAACGTTAACAATTCAAATTTATCACCAAAATTAGCCATTGCTTTTGTCGTTCCTAACACATTAACTTTGTCTTGTTGACCATAAACATACATATTCTTATCTGTTGGTTCAAGTGTTAAATTGTTGTTAATATTAATCATGTTAAAATCAGCCTTGTTTAAAACATTACAAGATGCACCAGAATCCAACAATAATTGAATAGACCTATCATTAACTTTTAGAGTTACAAATGGTAATTTACCAGCATAATGAATGTTAGAAAGGATATTGAGCAAGTAATCTTCACTACTGTCCGTACCATCCTGATCATCTGTATAGACATGCTTAACATCTTTAGCACCGTCATGTCGCTTGGCAGTAGTAGTACCATATTTTGTTGACTTAGCTTGAGGTATTCTGCTTCTCTTTCTTCAACTTTGGGCAATAACGAACAAAATGTCCATTTTCATGACAATAATTACATTCTTTATTCTTTAACTTTCGGCAACAACTAATAAAGTGTCCAATTTCATGACAATAGTTGAACTCTTTATCCTTAGCAGGGCAAGCACTATTATGAGGAAGATGTCGACCACAATAAAAACAAGGACGTACCGATGTGTTATTTCGCTGACTTGTCCTCCAAAAATTACTGCGTGACTCGTGCGACTTCACCGGTCGCCTCTGGTTGGATGACATAGGCTCAGAGAATCTGTTAGCTATATCATGTGGTTGATGAATGTCATCCATTCCATGAGATTCACGCTCTGAAATTTCAAGGGATCTAGCCAACTTAATAATATTGTTCAAAGACATATCTTCTTGTAATGCTCGTCTGCGAACATTTTCTTTTATTTCGACCGCCTTGAATAATTTGATGTTTTATTTCAGCATCCCTTGACTCCTGACTATCAATACCACAATTACTAATCAATCTACGTAGACGAGTAACAAACTGGTACATATTCTCAGATTCATGCTGTAGAGTGCGTCTAAACTGAAAAATTTCATACTCTGTGTTTTTCTTTGGAAGAAAATAATCTTCCAGAGCCTTAACCTGCTTTTTATAAACATCATCATCTCCACTGGGTAATATGAGAGTTTCTGCAATATCAAACAAATCTTCATCACCCCTGTCTAAAAGAAGAGCTCGTTTCTGTTCTGGATCAGTAACTTTCCATGCTATTAAACTATTTTCAAAACGTGCCAGCCATCTTTTCCAGCGTACCGATAATGTAATGGACTCGTCATGAACATCAAATGGAGTTATCTGGGTAAACATCAACCCTTGTTGAACAGCCATCATCCTATCCTCGTCGCCATTGTAGTAGATGTGTTCACACAAAGGAGTATACTCAACAACTGACTATACTGTACTGTTCTGTTACATAACAGTCCTTTTAATAACAAGCATTTGCACATTGAACAATTTACATATAAGAATTTACATATTAACTAATCACTACAAGGACCGACTCAGTTCCCTCCGAATGAAAGATGTTCTTCTGTTGTTCGAATATTGGACTTTGGTGAAATATATTTCCTTTATCCCCGATGACACAGTAAAAACGAACGTACTGTCCGGCGTTGTCTATCGTGAATCGATGAAATCCCTTTACCAGAAAACCACGCTTCACGAAGAAACCTTAGGAAATCTCGTCCCACTTACGCATTCTATGGGCTATTTTTCTTTGCAACTTTTATTTTCATCAACGTCTGCACAGGATGCATTCGACTGAACACTATATCTTATTCGTTGAAAATCTTCTAAAATATATGCCACAGCTTCCATCTCGTTACTGGTCATCTCCTTGCGAAAATTCAGGTTTCTAGAGTTTTATTATTCAACATTCGTTCAAGATTTACGGGCGCCAACGCAAAAGTCGCGAGCCCGTGCGCACAGGGGATCTCTGCATCGAAGAACGAACAACTTCGTTCGCCCTCCTCCTAGCTTCTTGTTGTGAAAGACCAACTCGTCCCTTCTCGTCGCTCGTTCCTCTTCGATAGGCGTCGTCACGACTATGGAACAGCAGTTCGGTATCACAACCTCGGATCCATCCGAGGATGCGACAGTAAGTTTGATCGGCACTCTTTCGACGGCGACTCAATCCTCTCTCAATCGATCGGGAGCACACGACTCCGGTTTCGACGGGCACCTCTTTTGGTGGGCATCCAACAGACCGTTCGCGTCAATGAAGTTGTTGCGACACGCCACGAATAAAGGGTGCTGAGAAGCTCCCTCGTGCCTGACGTACAATAGTACGGCGCCGGCCGGAACAGACCAAGCGAGGCGCACACTCTCCTGAACTTTGGAGCGTTCGTTTCCTTCTTCGACAATCGGCGAACGCTCGATAACGAAATCGTCTTCGTCCTCTTCAGACTGTCCGCGACGGCACAGGCGCAGGCCTCCAAAGCCGACGCAGGATCGTCGTGCGTCAGCACGAACTCCACCAACTTCCGGTCCAGCTTGAAAACTAGAGGTTCGGTGTCGTCCCTCACGTTCCGACCGTGCCGACGGTTCTGTCTTCGAGCAGGTACGCGTATCTCTTCTTCGCCGTCGTCAGCAGCAGCCGTCTGTACGTCTCCCTCCGAACGAACTTCTACCATTCGTTTTCGCCGGCGGTTTTTTTCGAACTCCAGCTCCATGTCGGGTTTGCCGTTCGCCCCGACCTTCACGAACAAGTCCGTATCTCCGTAAACGACCCGAGCGCCGTTGCGTTCGCGAAATTCTTCAACTTGGCCAGTGGTCTGCAGCTCGTGGTTGTAGAATCGACCTCTTCCCGAGTTCGCCAGGCATCCCATGCATGCGTTCGCCACCCTTTCGTATGCGGCCGATCGTTCCGGTCGTTCGTCCCGTCCTCGCACCGTCGACGACGAACCTGGGATAGTAGGACTTGCAGTCGTACACGTTCACGTGATCGTGGATGCCGGGCACTGGTTCGAGAACGAGACCTCCACCTCCGGCCGGCTCTTCCGCCGTCTCTCTTTGACGGGGAAACACGATTCTGCGTCTCACCGCCTCCCTGCAGAGAATGGACAACAGCATCTGCTTCCTGGTTCCTCCGGTAAAGGTACCCGTCAACCTGGACGCGTCGAGGGCGGTTTCCACCAAACGCCTGCTGCGCACCTTGCGTTCGTAATATCGGAGGACAGACAGCTCCTCATCCAGCACGTCGTCGGACGTTCGTGCAGAAAGTTCGTTGCAAGATCTTTTGCTCGCGTACTCGTACATGGAATGGCGATCGCGGCACCCGTCGGCCTCCTCGGAGGTGTCGACGCATATCGGCCATCGAGATATCGGCAGGTCGCACGCCGAGCATCTGTTCGTCAAAGCAATCTTCACCACTCTCTGTGATACGCGAGAACGTCGGCGGATTTCACAAGGTTCGTTAAACAGCGCAGCACCTCCCTCTCCTCGGGCTCCTTCGACAGCCTTCTGTCGGAGAGGACGATGGCCGTCACACATCCGGTCACGTGGAGTCGAAAGGAGAGGTACAGCACGGACGGCTGCACGGGATCGGTTTCCTCGAGTTCCAGGAAGGTTTGTTCGTCGTACTCGAATTTCTCGAAGTATCCCTTCTCTTTCGAAGTGCATCGGTGCCAAGCGCAGCCGTGCACGCCAACGGCGCACTGCGCGTCCAGGTCGTTGACGGCAGACGGCAGGTTACCGAACGTGTTCTCCACGGGGATGCCGTTCCTGTCCAGTGACCTGAGTGCGCGGTACGTTCGACCCACGGACTCGTATTTGTCGCCTCTTTGTGAAGTCACATCGCAGTCCTTTTCTTCGGCGTAACACAGGAATTCAACCTTCGTACTCTCCAGGTCAACCAGACGTCCGTCAAGATTTTTTCCACGAACGGACAACCTTCCGGTTATCTTTGAACATTTGACGTACATGGCAATTTACAGAGGGACAACTATATATATTTAAAAAAACATTCGCTTACAACAGATTATCGTTAAATGATTTCTTTTATTATTCTATTTTCAATTAATAGAAAGAATCTAATTATTATCTGTACACCTTCGTACCGTCCAGAATCAGCCATTTCGACAGCCTCCGTTCGATGGGACGTCTGCACGTCGGACAGTTGTTCACCCGCTTCGAGCACGATCGACAAGACACAAAATGTCGGCAAGGCATCGTCATCACCTCGGAGTACGCGTTCAGACACACCTGGCATCTGTCGCTGTCCTCCAGCGTCCGGAGAGACATCGAAAAGAAACCGGGACACAATTCGTTCAGCACTTCGCCCACCGTGTAAGCGACAATTTCCTTCCAAGGATGAGACAAGAACGCTTTCTGTGCGATCGCGAAAACGTCCGCCAGGCGATCTCATTCGACAGGCCGGTCGCCGAGAACGGCAGATATCCAATCCACCGCAGACGGGCGATCGTATCCTTTCAGACGAACGTCTAACCTTTCCGTACGGGGGTTAGACGCCGTCCTGTTCAACGGGTCGTCCGGGTTGCGATGCACAATGCAGCGTCTGGCGATCTGAAAGGGAGGTGGAGACACGCGCTGAGACACTGACTTGCATGCAGTACTCAATCTGTCGATCTCTCGTATTACTTTCAATGATCCCAGACACATCTTTTTCACGGATAGTACAAAAATATTGGGTTTCCCACTCCTCGTCGCCGACGGTTGGGTCGATGACGTGTTCGTACTCGTCGAAAAGTCGAAAAAAAAAAATCGGTTTACCTTATCGCCGTACAACTCGGCTTCGTTTATCGCTTTTGCAAACAATTTGAGGAGTCTCGTTTCGGCCATCGTTTCTTCGAAAGCGAACTTGCGAATGAGATAAACCTAGCTGTGGTAAACTTTGACGACTTCACCGACTTTTGTACGACAGATCGGACACGACGCTAACCTGACGGAACACGAGTCGCAGCAGACGAGATGGTTGCATGGCGTCAGGACGTTATAATCGCGATCCATGCACACCTTGCACGTCATATCGTCGTCGTCGCCGCGTACCTTGTGCATATTACTTTCCACGGTCGCACGAACTCCTTATTCTTCTTCCGGGCGTTCGTCTTCGGCATCTTCTACCAAGCGAAGTTCGGCGATCAGAGCCACCAAGCCCTCATGTTTCGACGGATCGTCGTCCCCGTCCTTTTTTCTGTCGGCCCTTATTTTATCGATTATGCTCCAGACCAGAACTTCGTTTGTCAACGAGAACACTTCTCCTTTTTTTCTCGAGATGATCGCTCAAGACCTTTGCGATCACGTTGCTGTCGAATCCGAATTCGGAGGCAAAATTAATCTTTGGGAATCAGGGTCTTTCGTCTTTCGTCTCAACCAGAAGCACGAACTTTCGTGTTCGGCGTGTTCCAAAAAGAGGAACGTCGTCCGGCTCCCATCGGTACAGCAATAATCCGCAGAAGAAATAGCTGGCGTTATCTTCGCAACCCCTATAGAAGAATCCCGCTTCAGTCATCGACCTTCCGTAGGGTCTGTCGTGCGGCCAGTTGCAAAAGGTTTTCACCCTGTCTTCTTCGTTTTCGAATTTCGGAAACGCAGCGTTTCTTGGCATGACTTTTCTTTTGCATTACCTATTGATAATATTACAGTATTACTATTTTTGAATGAAGATAAATATGCACAATAACAACTTTTTATTTTTTTGTAATAAAGACTTTATTGAAGACAAAACAGAATATAAGATTTCATGTTTTTCTTTTTTCTTTCGTACTTAATATATCACAACATTTTTTTAATTCTATTCTGAAGACTTCCGATGTACATTTTCGATAACAGCTAGTCGTCCAGTTGCTGTTCCAGTTCTTCATCTCCGTAAACGACCGTGTATTGGTCGGAAATGTCCTGTTCGTCCAACGATTCGACAGGAAGCTGAGAATCCTCCGGAAAGTAGTTGGTGAAGCTTCCTTCTCCGCCTGTTTGTTCGTCGTCGACGGGAAGTTGAGAGTCCTCGGGAAAGGATTCCGTTAGGTTTCCTTTGCCATCTGCGGTCTCAGCTTTGCTTCGTTCGTCGCCAACGACTACAGTTTGGGAGGTGCTTGCGTCGTCGTCTTCGTCGTCGAACTTGATCCTTTTGGTATGCAGAGCATTCGACTGAAGAAAAACAATCCCAAAAAAATAAAGGTAAAATAATATCACGTCACACGTTTCGTCCTCTTTGAAAAATGGCGTCCTGGTCATTGTCGCTCCGTCCTTCTCGTCTCGTTTGTCACCGGGTCGAAACAACCTGACTCCTTTCTGCAAAAGCAGTAAAAAACTCCGGAGAACGACCACGACGCAGAACCTGACGGCCTGAGAACAATCGCCCAGTGTTGTCCGACCTTGTTGATCGGACAGTCGGCGGCGTCGATGCTGTTGGCGCTGAGGTCCAAACGGTTTTCGTAGCATTCGCCCAAGGACGTATCGCATTTCATCACGTCCCGACCGTCGAAGGCGCACAGTCCGAGTTTGTAGACAAGCACGTTTCTGACGAGATTGACGGTGGCGATCGAGAAGCTGGCCAGAGATGCCACCTCCCACACGTCGGAGAGCGAGGCGTACCTGAAGATCGAGGTGGCGAACACGAACTCGTGCACCACGTATTCCAAAGACAGGGTTGACGATCGCTCCTGCGAACACGTTCACCAACAGGGTCGTCACGACGATTGGAATGCCCGCGTTTCTGTACCACCTCCTACCGCTGCCGCTACGAAAGCCATCGGACGAATTGGTTATGTGCAGCATCGCCGGTACTATTCCGGTCGACATGTACACGAGCGCAAACTGCACGAAGTAGTAGATAGATCTGGCCGTCCCATCCAGTTCCACAACCGGACATCGACGATGGTCGGCATCCCATTTGAGAGCGTCTAACACGGCTCGTTGGCAGGTGCGATCCGTTCCTTCTCACCGCATTTCCGCACCGGATCCAGATACAATGCCCCGCACGGTCGATCAGGAATTTCAGGTTGGTGAAAAACGAAATGTTGACAGACGCGCAGAGACTCAGCTGGCACGCCAACACCAGACTGGATGGCGCTCTGACTTCGACGAACGTCGCGTACAGGAAAGGCGGGCAGGAATATCGCATACCAGTCGACGATCGGATGCACGTTCGCCTGAAGAAGTATGTCCACCACGAGCGAAATCGCGAAGCAGGACGAGATCAGCGAACATAACGTTAATTCCTTCATCATAGGTGGCCAGCCACGTCGATGACTGATGACGTTCATACTGAAGATAGGAATCCAACCGTTTTCCCACTAAGGAAGGGGAGCCTAAAAGTGAAAATCGACCTCGCCGTCTGTCAAATTGTTTCTGACTACGGGACAGCGCGCGAACCTGTACACGGCGTTCATGCACTTCCGGAATTCGAGCGCATTCTTCCACCTTAGATGGGAGTACAACTTGCAATAGGCGGCCGAAGTCAGGACGTCGCTTTGAGTACCGTCTCCTCCCCTTTCTTATCTCTAACAACCGGTTCGCCGAGAAAAAACGCACCCGATTCGCCGGGTTGCAAAGGAAGCAGCCTTTCTCTCGCATCCTCGTAAAGTCAACGGATCTCATCGCGATCTTGCGAAACCGTACGTCCGATGCAGGGCACGGCAGGGGCAGCACCAGTATCCTGTGTCATTCCAAGGTCTTCCATGTGGGTTTCTTGGTGCTCGCCGTCAGCGCTCTTCTGTATGACTCCGGATGCGCGATTCCGGGTGGTTGGTGAGCAGCACCTTGTAGAACAAGGCGCTGACGTCCCAAACGTTGAACGTCGTCTCTCGATCGCCGTACCTTACCGGAATGTAACAGACGAGAGTGTCAGCATCCATCAGTACCCACTGTTTCGGGTACTTCGTCGTCACCTTCGTCGGTCTCATCCCGTTCGATCGTCTTCCACCCATCCCAACCGGTCTTCGCTAAACGACCTTTCGGTTCCCTTCGTGACCTAAGACGAACCAACAAGTATCTAACCTGATCATCTTCATTTTGTCTGCTGCAGCTTTTCTTGGATACGCTAATCTTCGTCTTCGTATCCTTCTCTATTCTAAATTCTTTGGACGGTGTACCAGCCTTCGAAGATTCACTGTGATAAAGAACTTGAAAGCGCTATGTCATCCGTCTAAGGACCGCTGGCGTACCCTCGACTTCACTGGCGTGACGTCAGGTTTTTTTTGAGCGATGACATTTCGACGCGTGTTCGAGGCTTCGTCATCGATAACATCCCACGCGTTATTGGCGGAACGAGTTTTCGTACCCCTGACGTCACAAACGTTCGATGACGTCTGCGAACTGTTTAAGCATATAAGTACACCGCGATTCGAGATCGGGAAACATACCGAAAAGATGTCGTCCCAAGTAGATCGCAGACTTCAATACAGATTCAAATCGGAAAAGGACTGGTACGCCGTCGATAATGTGGGTTCCTACGGAGACGCCAAGAGAAAGATCATGGAACGAAGAGGTATGAAAAGAAACCAGTCGATGCTCATCCTGCATCTGGAAGACGACGAGACACCTCTATCCGACCAGGAACCGATAGTCAGAAACAGGAGGGTGGCCTTCGAACGGCGTCCGTGCGACTTCGAAACCATCGCCGAACAGGAGTTGCTGAACGAAAAGATAGCGGAGAGAAAGGAGTTGCGCAGGGAGGACGATATTTACAGAATCAACAGTCTGTTCTATCGCACTCACAGTCTTGTTCGTGGCGTCGAGCACGAGAGAGGGCGACACACCCGGAACGGGATTCCTCTCCTCGAGAATTCGCCGATATCCTGATGGCTGACCTGGCAAAAGCCGACTCCTCGGACGACATACATGCCTGCATCGAATCTCTGTGAAGAGCCAGGGCAACGTATCCCTACAATCTACACATCTTCGGATACGAAGGAGACGACCTCGATGCCATTCTCAACGTTGCTTGGGGCATGCAAGTCGGCCGGAAATCCTTCGATTTGGCTAAAAAAAACTCGAAAGATCATTTTGCTATTATTTGCAAGCTTAATTTAAAAAAACCTCAACTACAAAAAATTCTCGTTAAGAGACGTGATCTTAGACGAGTTGATATGAATGCACTTAAAAATGATATTCAGGCTCATCTTTTGAATTCCCTCTCCATTGACAGGGATATAGATGCTTGTGCTAAGCATTTTACTGATTTGAGACTAGTTCTTGATCGGTATGCACCAGTAAAGCCAAAAACCATCAAACTTAAGTCATCTAAGCCCTGGTTTACGGATGAGATACGCACTGCACGGAAAATCCGCCGTCAACTTGAAAGGAAATGGATGAAATCAAGGGCTCATCTTGACAGGCAAAAATACTGCAATCAAAGATGTTTGGTTACTAATCTTATTGAACAGGCAAAGACGGAGTACTATTTGCTCTTGTTAAAGACTGTTCAGGTGATCAGAAGAAACTGTTCAAGGTTTTAAATGAACTTCTACACTGCTCAAAGTCATCAGTTCTTCAATTTACTGTTTCTGATAAAGATCTTGCTGAGAGGTTTTCTGTCTTTTGTGTTAAAGTTCGGAAAATTCGGGATACTTTGATCCAGGATAACTCTCAGGACAATACTGATTCTTCCTTAATTTCTGGTTCTTGTCATACGCCCACACTGTTTGAGGAGTTTGAATCTGCAAGTGAGGAAGAGATATCTGACCTTATTACAAATTCACCACCTAAATCCTGTGAACTTGACACTGTACCAGTTTCCTTGATCAGAAAATGCATCCATGTCTTTGTTCC
>NW_022758991.1:318128-326283 GCF_011630105.1 Anneissia japonica
GACAGGGCCTAGGCTAGGCTAGCCTTGTCAGGGTAATTTCGGGTAAGAGAAAACACATTATCTGGTGCCGCTAGCTAGGGCATCCGCCATTGATATCGTGGATCAAGGCGCCTTGCTATATAAATACCTCTGTTTAAAATTGTTATTTATTTGTACATCATCGTTGCATTTGGCAAATTGCCTGAGCAGGCCTGACACCCCTTTTCTCCCGGTTTAACAACTCTTTTGACACCTAGGCCTAGGTAGGCTAGGCTAGGCTAGGCCTAGCCAGGTAGATCTAGCCAACAGCGAAACATCACTCAGTGTTTTCTAGAAACTTTTTATTTTGTATACAGTATTTGACTAAAGTTTTTTTTCACATTTCCTTTTTCAAGGGAACATTGTTCTCTGGTATTAAAACCATGGTCGACTAACTCCCCTCCGTAGGTCTACGTACGTGTGCTGCGTCGTCGTAGTCACCTTAAAAAACGAAAACAGCTCTTCGTGTAGTACGCGAACAGTGTCTTGGCGTTGCCGTCACGGTCCATGAGTTCGTAGTAGACTGGCCGCGTAGTCAAAACGAAAAATGCCTATTGACAAAACAGCGGCCGAACAACTTGTGCATTCATTTGTCACCTCCCGTCTCGATATGGGGAACTCCCTGCAATATGGACTTCCACAAAAACATTTACACCGTCTTCAATTAATTCAAAATTCGGCTGCACGTCTAATCATTAAAACTCCAAAATATGCACATATTACCAACATTCTGAAAGATTTTCACTGGCTTCCTCTAACGCACACGATTATTTACAAAATAATCGCTTTTAAATTCAAAACTGACTTGGTTCCAGACTACATCGCAGATATGCTCCATTGGTATGCTCCTAAACGTAACTTACGTTCTTCCAATCAACTCCTCCTGCATTAGCCCAAATCACACAATTCCTGGGGAGACAGAGCCTTTTCTGTTGCTGCTCCACGCTTGTGGAACAATCTGCCTTTCACAATTAGATCCTGTGAGTCAATAAATACTTTCAAATTGTCTCTGAAATCACATCTGCTAAGAGATGCCTTTCCAACATTAGACAGTAAGTAGTTAGGAAATAAGGAATAAGAAAAGTCACGACGATACTTGCATGTAACTTGAATGAAAGGTAGGGAAACTGAAAGGATATGATTGTAAGGATTGGAAACTTGAGGTGAGAGCTCCGATAATTTTTTTCTCTAAGAAAGAAAAGGAAAAGAACAGGAATCTTAAGAAATATAATGAAAAGTAATGGTTAAGGAAACATAAGAAAGAAAAGAAATGGTCACATGAAAAAGAACAAGGTAAGAAAGATAAGGTAACATGAGAAAGAAAAGAGAATGGATAATGAATCAAGGAACACATCAGAAAGGTAAGGTAAGTAATTTTTTGATAAACATAAGATGCAATGAAATAAAATGCAAAATATTTCCAAGAAAAACTGACAAGTTAATATATGATAAAAAGGATGGTATTACTTTGAGAAAATGAAAAGGTTGGTTTACTTTTTGATTTCTTGTGCTGCTTAATTGTCAATAATAAAATTTAAAAAAAAATTAACTTGGTTACACTTTGTTATTTGTGATTTGTTTGTTCTCTACCTGTTGTTTTGACACTGCGCCTTGAGCTCGAATTTTTGGTGGTGATGTTTGCGCTTTAAAAAATCGTTATTATTATTATAGAAAGCGTCTGTACAGGGAGACCGCCAGGAATCTCATCGATTTGGAATTCTCCGTTCGCAATCTCAGAAGAAGGCGTGACATCCTTCCCACCTTGAAAGACGAGAAGACCATTCTTTCGACTATAGAAACCATTAGAAATCTATTGTTGGTCGTTCGCAATGTCGGCGACATCCACGTCTGTTACCGAATGCCTCTCGGACTGCAGGAAGCGATTAGAGATCACCGGCACCTGAATTATTACTTCTCGAATCTGATGGAAGCCCTCAAGAACATACTGTGGGACATTAAAATATTATAATTTTGATATCTCTTAACTTTCTGTTGAATTGAAAAATAAAAATTAAAAAAATTAAAGTATAGGTTTATTGTGTGAATATTATTAGCATCTTCCAAACTTGCATAACGCGCTATACCGCTCGCTGCGCTTAAAATGAGATAAATCGAAGATGACGATGGTGAAGGTTCCCGTCGAACTGTGCAACCCAGGGAGAGAAGCGACGAATGGCGAGCCGGCGATCAGGTTGCAGTTATCCAATATTTCAATTTTTTTGGTAGGAAGTCGTGCACGGAACGGAATGCAGACGGGAGATTTGTGGAGATTGCAAGAAGAGTACACCGTGCAGCCGATGCGTGTTATTTTCGTGTCGTCTGCGGCGAGGTGTCGAGTCACGCTCTGCTCCACCGGAGGTCGACCGATGTCGCGCTTGCCACAGCGACGCCATTTGCGCCTCAAGACGGAGAGATTGCGTTCGTCAGGTTCTAAAATCCATGAGAGTGGAGCCCGCGGTCTTGGATTTCGTGACGATCCTCAAACTCGTGCAGGTCGAGCTGGATCATCACGATCCGTACGAGATATCGGTTGCAATGAACGGATTCGAGGACGAGGGGTACCGTATCGGGAAGATATTCGCGAACCACCTTCTCGGTTTGCCTTCCCTGCAACAGTTGACTCTGGTGGACATGCCGATCGTCGACTCTTTCGTGATGACCCGGATTCGAAAGAGGAACGTCATCCTGCATGTTCAGTTGGTCAGATATCGCAAGTTGAGGTTCTCCACAGTCGACGACGACGGAGAGCGCGTTTGCGACGATAACTCGCCTCCGATCCTCTGTCTGGAGGAGATGCACTTGTCTCCGATCAGGCTAGCGACAACCTTCGACGGAGTGATTTTGGAGATCGTGCTGAGAAATTGCGATTTCGACGCGGAAATGAAGGTTGTAGTGGAATGATGTCGATCCCATGTATTCCAGATTTATAAAGAAAAAATAAATAATTGGGAAAAGTACATAAAAACTGTCCGTTTTTTGTGTGTGAAAGTTTGCGAACTCGACGTTGAATGAGTGAATGACAGGCGAACATAGAAAGATCAAGGCAGGTGACAGTTTTATTTTTTTCGTATTTTTTAAACGACTTTCAAACAAGCGCAGTCCGAGCGTGATTTTCGAACAGTCTGTTGGTGTAATATGAGCTTCGACCCTCCTTCACGACCGGTCGGTAGCTTCCGGAATTGTTCATGCGCCTTTTAAGGCAGCAGCTCAGCAGGAACAAGCTCACGATCAAGACGGCGACCGCCAGACCTATCGTCAGCGCCAAACGCAACTTATCTTGGGCAAAGAAGTCCATGGTCGGTTAACTGGTGTCCTCGGAAACACACTTATACACTATGATGATTAGCGTTTGATCGATGGACGACGAAGATCGCAACGATGTTTATTACTACTACAATGTTTCTCGCGCTGATGTTGATATCAGCTTTGCCGGGCCGGTGCCAGAAGCTGTCGGGAAGTCTCGGAGATTTGAAGTTCGGTTTTAAAGGGAGGGACACGTTTGTGGTCGTGCCGGACAACGCGTCGGATGAAGATCCGTCGTCTTGCAAGAAGTCGTCGTTGCTGAGCGTCCTGCCTTACGATCTGGGACCCGTCTTGTTGAACGTGACCGTGCTGCCGATGTGCGGAGAGGGAATCATCGCGGTCCCCGACGGACGGGACGGATGCAACGTCTTCTTGATCGACAGCCACATGCACGTTGAAGGATTCGAGTTTCGCTGCGACGGGTACGTCAGAGGGAGAGGCGATCTCTCTTCTTCAGTGCGCGTGACCGGAGGTCGCAGGGCGTTCAACGTGACTTTGAAACGTATGAGTTATACAAACGGCTCAAACGATACTCACGTCGAAGCTCCCCCGAAAGTCGTGGTTCAGGCGTCTCCACTTCTTCCCGAAGGCAAGGTTCGTCTGAACCGGGTGACCGTCAAATGGGTAGTCGGAGGATCCGTGGTGCTGGAAAGAACTTCGGAGTCGATCGCCGTCTCCGATTCAACCCTGATGGAGACGATCGGAAGCGAAGAGACGAAGAGCAAATTCACTCCGATGTTGAATTGGGACCTGTGGGGTGTCGTGAGAACGGCGAAGTCCGCGGACGTAGAGAACTGTTTTGTGTATGCTGTCCGGATGCAGTGTGAGGATCGTCGTGACAGTCGTCGTGTTCGCCGCCGTTGGCGCGGGAGCCAGGATGCACTCCACAAACCGTACGGCGGCCCAGAAGGCGTTCATCGACAAAAAGGACGAGAGCATGTAGGCCGCGTTCGAAGGAGACGATCACGAAGAGACGACGTTCAGTCTGCGTGAAAGAAGTGCCTTAATCTCGTCGCCAACCGCCCGTGGGTAACGGATCTGTTTCCCGGATCCAACCTGTGCAGCTGGTACACCATCTGCCGGTGAACGGACTTCAAGGCGCGCCGGAAGACCGACAGTCCGTACGAGATGAGCAATTGAGGAGGACGACGATCACCAGGATGAGGTGCTTTCTAACGTAGTCGAACAAGAAGTCGAGGTGGAAACCGAAGCAGACGTCGGTGAGCAGTCGCCGTGAATTGGTTGCCAGACCAGGTACTTGATCGGATAGTAGACGACGTACCACGTGAACGTGATCGAGCGATACCATCGGAGACGGTCGCAGAACACATTTCCGATGAGTCGGTGAAAGCCGTAACCTACGACCTGATACCAAATTTCGAATCCCTCGCAACTGTCGACCGTATGCCACAGGGATTGAAACTTGTACATGGTCTCACGCAGATTCTTCTTCCTATTGTGATTGAGGACGAGAGGTTCCACGAACTTCGTGATTTCGTACAGCGTCTTCCATATTCCGGCGACTACGACCCTGGTGGCGACTATGAGGTGGCTGAGAAGATAGCAGGCTACCGCTGCCACGATGGAAATCCAAAAGTACGGTCTTATCGGCAGCCACCGAAACGCGGTCTCCAGCAGGGCTAGCTTCAGACCCATGCCGATCGTTTCACAGACAGGCGTCCGTGAACGCTAACATCGCTTCCGACAGTCCAGCGTAAGGGTTACGCACACGGCACCGTAACGGTCGACGGGACCGATGCAGTGCTGCCCGTTCTTGGCGTCCGAGTAGACGCACCTGCCGCCGTTTCGATCGCAGCCGAAACAGTCGACGGGTTCCTTGTGCGACGCAATCTTTTGCGATCGATGACGCGTTCCTTCTGGGTTCGATCGAATCGGCATATAATTATAGGAATTCCCAAATTTAATCCACATGGGTTCCATGTGCCAAATATCTGGAAAAATACATATTAACTTGCCCATATTTATCTACATTGGGCCCACATGCTAAAGACATGGGTAGTTGAACATGGGTATGCCCATAATTATTTCGCATTGGGCCCATGTGCCAAATATCTGGGAAAATATTTATGTGCATGCCCACATATAATATACATGGGACCCATATGCCAAATACCTGGGCAAATAAATATGGGAGGCCCGTATTTAATCTAAATGGAGCCCATATGCCAAATACAGTACAGTCATGATGAAATATTGCACTTTTACCTGCGCGCAGGCTTCGTAGATACATTGTAGCCTGAAATAAACAATCTAACCTGCGCGCAGGCTTCGTAGCCTGATATAAACAATCTAAGAAAGGCTACGCGAAGCGAACCTACGAAGCAAAAGCATGTTGTTTATTTGTATGTGCAGAAAGACTGCTGCATCTTACTGGAATAAACAATGTATTGTTTGATAATTTGTGAATGGCAAACACGAGTTTAGACCGTTAATTTAAACTGTTTTTCAATAAGAAAAACGTACACTTGACTTCATGGGAGTCTCCTCTTCCACTCGCTGTCCACGACAGAAACTTGTTTGTACTGCTGTATTATTTTTTTTAATTAATTAGCATAGGCCTAGCTTATTTTTCATTTACAATTATTTTACCTCATTTAAAATGTCAAAAAACGATGTCCTCAATGGCAATACACACATGTGAAAAGATTGTTCATCAAATAATATTTTGTAGTCTTGATTTAGTAAGATAAATAATAAATATAAAGGAGAATTAACGTCCGTTGGTTGTAAAATTACCGAATGTCATATTGAAAACCCAATGGAAAATAAAACTTAGCCAGCATTAGACGTCAGAGTGCGCGCCAATCAGAACACAGTAAAGTGTGTTAAAGGTTAACCTCGTGGCAAATGTTGAAAAGCTGTGAGCAACAGCTGTCTCTTATAAGCTGTGAGCAACAGTGAGTAAAAAACGGAGTAAATGCGGTCTAGCATGACTAGCCTTAATTCGGCAAGGTAGTGATTTCTATACTTCCATTTAGTATTGGATCGCTTTGCAGGTTGTTCTTCAAATTACGGTAAACAATAAACAACGTGATCTGTAGAAATCGTAATAATTTGTACATGATTTGTCATCAGTATTATTTAAAAGAAATTCCTACTATCAGAAGAATAATATGAGATCAAAATTCTCCGAATTGGAAAGTTTACCAGTATAACTACTGTCTGCTCTCCTCCTCTATAGGGGAAAATGTAGGCCGTACGTAAACCTAAATTACATCGAATTCGAACATACTGAATGCCCACTAGGTTACCCACCCAGCTAGCGAACTAAACACAGTTTTAAAACATGATCGATTTAATAATAAGGTAGGATATAACAAAACAATAAAGTTCTAACATTGTTTATTTAGTAAATTGCAACATTGCTTACGTGTTGAAAGCTGGTAAACTATATTTCAATATTGTTTACGCATTGATTATCAGCCCGACGATCCAGGCTACGATCATTGCAAAGCTAATTAAAATAACAATGACCTTCGTAGTGGTTCGTAGCTACGTTCCAAACGGTACCTACGAGCAGGCTACGAGTGGTTACGCGCAGATACGAAGCGATATTTCCTGCCTGTACTGTATGCTGTCTCTTATACACATCTTTCTATGTCAATCTGATAGAAATGGATCCAAATAACTGGGCATATAATTATGGGAATGCCCACATTTAATCCACATGGGTTCAATGTGCCAAATATCTGGGAAAATACATATTGGCATGCCCATGTTCAGTCTACATGGGCACCACATGCCAAATGACTGGGCAGATAATTATGAGAATTCCCACATTAATCTACATGGAGCCCATTTGCCAAATATCTGGGAAAATAAATATGGACATGCTCTTGTTCAATCTACACGGGCCACATATGCCGAATAACTGGGTGGATAATTATGAAATAATACCCACATTTACTCCACTTTGGGCCAATGTGTTAATAGCTGGGGAAATACATATGGGCTTAAGCTAGTGTTTAATTTACACATTTACATATGCCAAATAACAGGGAAGATAACTTTGGGAATAGCCACATTTAATCTACATGAGACCCATATGCCAAATATCTAGGAAAATTCATATAAACATGCCCATGTGCAATCTACATGGACCAATATGCCAAATTCCTATATTCCAAATTACCATAGGGCCTAATGTGTCAAATAAATGGGAAATAATATTTGTGCCTGTGTTTACGCTCCATATGCCAAGAAACTGGGCAGATAGCTGTAGGAATATGTACGCCACATGGGGCCCATGTGCCAAATATTTGGGAAAATGCATGGCCATTCTTATGTTCATTCTACATGGGCCCCACATGCCACATACCCGGGCAGATAATTATGCCCTGGGTTCCCCTCTGACCCACTGTTAATTATACTTTATTTTTAAGACGTTATACGTAGCTACGGTTATGAGTAACAACACAGGCTACTTAAAAGCAAATAAATTGAATACTTTTATTACTAAACTAAATTTCAATTAATATTATGGTATTTATAGGTTATTTTTTAGTTTGTTGCATTCCTGTACCATTTCACACTTTTATCGGACGGGGGTTTTTTTCGTTTTGTTATCGATTCTACGCTTCCTACTACATAAAAAATATTTTTAAAAAAAATCATACATTTTATCACGAAAAACAGGCCAACTCGTTATTTAAATTACTGTAACATTAGTTTATTAACAATTATTTTTATATTAGTATTAAAGTTTATTATTGTTACTATATTAATCTATCACTTGGTGCTATTTTAATTTTTTTACAGAAACAACGCAGATGTTACGAAGTTGACCGAGTTTGAGATGTTTTTTTTTATTGTC
>NW_022758991.1:329186-347015 GCF_011630105.1 Anneissia japonica
GTTTTACTCAATACAAAACCGATCCCTCTATGATGAGATTGTTGTTTAAAACAAATTAGCTTATTACCTGAAGGAAGTGTAAATTCTTCGTGATTCTTTATTTTGGTTTCTTGAATACCAATAATATGTGTTCTATACCTTTGACAATCTTGGTCAATCTCAAAAAGATAGTTGGAAATTCCTCTAACATTAAAGGTTGCAAGTGACAAAATCATGTATAACTTCAATATCCAAGCCATTTATAACTTAAAATATCTAAGCTATATGAAGAAATATTCTTCCAGTAATAGTTAAATAGAGCACGCGCCTCGGATATTAAAAATATACGTTATCGATCACCCCTCGCTCTCCAGTCACGCTAGGCTACTACCTTTGATCAGTACGATACTCACGACAAAGCGACAGTTCAACTTGATTAGTTTTTCTAACCGCTACTACGCTAGTAATACTGGTCTTGTTATTGTCGATGGCCTAGGCCTAGCTATCAAGCTTAGGAAAGTAACCAAATATTAAATTTCAATAGTCGTAGTAATAACACTTCCGTAAGTGTTCAGAAGTCCAAATATCAAAGCTTTATGAAAGAAACTCCTCAATATGGCTTCTATACATAAATATACGTCTCGATTATCGAGTTGCACGTTGTCAATGTTCGCCACGTTTTTCAAGTCATTTAAAAATGGCTGCTACTCACTCTGCACGGCGACAGTTCAATCTTGATTGGCTATAGCGGTGACTTAACGCTTCTGCCCGCCCGCTGGAATGCTGGTCGTGTTACGGTTTGTGGCTTAGCTTTTAAGCTTAGTAACCAGATATTAAATCTAAAATAACAGCAAAAATGTAACGTAACATTTGTCGAATGATAATGATTGTTTTTCCGCAACAAATATGTATAAATTATATATAATATTATATATGTATAAATATATATGTATGTGTATATAGGCCTATATATATGTATATATACATACATACATATATAAATATATATATATATAAAGTTGTTTCTATGTATATAATTTATGCTTATATAAAATCATATAAATATATATATTCATATTTATGAACTGCGCATTGACATCAAAGAAAACTAAAGATTCAAGTGAAGAATGATAATGTGTGCATTATTCGTTTATTTCTTTAATTGTGTTTCCCTCAATTCTCTTGGTATGTTTTATCCAAACTCTGGAATACATTTATTGTATAGAAACATCGGATTAAATAATGTAATGATTATTGTTATAAGTAAATTATGAAATAGATTTCAGATGGTAAAAACATTCAATTCATTAAATTAAAATCAAAGATATATTTCATAGACCATAATTATTAAATAGTATGAAAACGCAACGAAACGAATAGCATGAAGCACATACTAAACTCCATGGAAGAAAGAAAATATGTTAGTAGAAAGATAGCAAAACGGAAATAAAAAATACTTATATTTGACCTACGATAAACCGATTGACGAACTAATTATAATTATATTGGGCCTAGGCATATTAAATTTCGCGACTCCTTCGGCGCTCCATATATTTGTTCAAAATAAACCGCGACCGAAATGAGGCGCGACCGAAACGAAGCGCGACCGAGAAATGATCGGCTACCAGATTCATAGCCTAAGAAAATTTGCAAAATTCATTTCTGAATTAGGCCCATATCGGCCGCTACCTATAGCGGCCGCCCTCCAGAACGGCCGCAAATGTGTGTATATGTATGGAACGCCGATGACGCATTCACAATGCAATACAGTGTAGTTAAATGGTTTGGCATAGGCCTAGGTCAAGTCGGTTTAGAATGGTGTAGGACCGGTTCGGCCGTGAACAAGTTCAGTCGATATATATTTGTATGGAACACCAAGTAGATGCAAAGCTATTGCTGCTACAGTCCATTATTTCGTGTTTTATTGTTAGGTCTTTTTATGTTGAAAATATAAATTAATGTGGTTTTAAGGAAATCCGGACATTATTATGCTGCCATTAGTTTGCCAAAACAGTAGATTTTATTAGGTTTTGTATAAGTCCCGTATAAGTTAATAATTATTTATTTACACGGCATGTTTCGTTTTATCTATTTAAAACAAACGAATGTACATTATATATGCAATCATATGTTAATAATCGTGTTGTATTATCAGGTATTTTGCTGCAAATTAATTAATATCGTTTTAAGCAATTCAATGGCATTAATACTGCGATGAGTTTGCAAACAAAACATTGGATTTTATTAGGCTTGTGTAAGTTAATAAATTATTTAAGATTCATAAGGTTCATTTTATCTATTTGAAACAAATAAACAGTGGGTTTTATTAGGTTTGTGTAAGTTAATAATAATGTTTTTAAGATTCATATATTTCGTTTGACATATTTGGAACAAACGAACAGTGGATTTTATTATGTTTGTGTAAGTTAATAATAATGATTTAAGATTCATAATATATTTCGTTTTTTCTATTTGAAACAAACGAATTTATATGTTGATAATCAAACCAACGGATTTTATTATTTTCATATTGCAGTGTCGATGCATATATTGAAGAAGAAAAACAAGAAGAATGTTGATAATATTAATATACTGCCAAATTATATTTTTCGTAATATAATATTAAAGCTTGTATTTGATGCTTTATGTTTCGTTGTATATTATGTCTAGGCCTATAATACGTTCTTAAATGATTGATTGAATTTGAAGCAGAAAGTATATAAACGCCACAAAAAGTCACATTATTTATGCCCCGTCCGGCACTCAAAATTTCCGGCCGACGCTGACAGTCTGCCGACCGGCATTGCTTTTTTCAATGATTCTGTGTATTATTTTAGAAAAAAAAAAACAAGTGGATTTTTATTATATTTTTCGTAATATTATTAAAGTTTACAGTATTTGATGCTTTATGTTTCGTTGTATATTATGTCTATTCCTATACGTTCTTAAATGATCGAATGATTGATTTGAAGCACGAAAAAACACGAAATACATCGCCCTAAAATCCAGGGGGCGAATTTATCAAATTTGCTAAGCAAGAAAATTTGCTTAAATTTGTCTTAAATCCATTTTTTTGCTTAAGTCAGATTTATCAATATTGCTTAGCTTAGAAATTGCTTAAATTCGTCTTAACTTTAAGATGAAAACATACCTGCCTTAAGACGAAAATTCTCGTCTTATCTCATTCAAAGGCTGCCGCCTCAGATTTTGCAAGTGCGAGCGCACTAGGCCAAATAGTTAGTCTTTATTACGCGGACGCTGGCGCAGTCTGCCCCTGTTGGGCGATGGACGCTGATAGTGCAATAGTACATAAAGTTAGCCTAGGAGTTACACGAAACAAAAACGCATTTTTCGGGATATATGGAACCATTATACTGTCGAAATATTTTTAGGCAACTATAAAGTTTACCAAAAGTTGCTATAATAATTAATTGTCGAGTATTGCGTTCCATTCATTCAGAAAAACACAAAACTTTGTCAAACTTTTCATAGCGTCACCGAGTGATAAACAGAAAAATCACAAGCCGATACGAGGCCCGTCATACCGGCGGTGTCCTCGCACGTACTAGGGCCTATATTATAAAAGCAGTGTTGAATTAATTAGGCCAAAAAAAAATCAATTGTTTGTTTGCCTGTCCATTTTTGAAAATAATTATGATAAATAGGGGTAGATGGAAATTATTTTTTGTTCCAGTGAGTTAGAGGCGGGTGCAGGAGAGCAAACAAACATGTTTTTTCCTTTGGCCTTGCACAAAGCCACCAAAGTCTGTCTTCATTTTGCAATTACTTAAATTATAATTTTTAGTAAAAAAACTGGTATGACATTAATTAGCAAAACAGAAATTTTACTTGCCAAAACAATGAATATAAGCAGCAAAAGCTTCAATTCCATCAGCTTTATGGTTTATAAAATCCATATTTAGCAAAATTCAGCTTATATTAGGATTTGGCTTTTTGGCTAATAACAGCTACACTGCCCACACAATTTATCACAACAATAATGTACAACATATTATAATAGTAAAGACGAAAGTAATTTAATTTATGCTACCTACCATATGAACCACTGTTTTTAAAAAATGTGAATAAATGCAATACATAACCAATAAAGGACTCCAAACACCATTCATTATTACAATCATTAGTGTTTATTACACTTTTATTCACAATTTTATATCTATTGTACTGATATTTGGTAGCTTTTTGCTTTTGGAATGAATATGAGAAGAGCACAACAATAAATATAGATCTACTGTATATGTGCTTTTACACAGCAAAGAGCAATATATATTTAATGTGAGAAATTAATCTTGTGATTTACCTAATATATAATATGTATATTATTACTTTACACGATGCAAATATCATTGGTATCACAAGCATTTTTTTTTTTCAGATGTCAGCGCTTTGAAATCGCAAGGTATAAATAAATAATTATTTGATAGCTCCTTCGAATACTTAAATATGGTTGAATCCTTGAAGCTGGCGGAAGAGGACGTCGCTAACCCCTGGATCTGAGGTGTTGGTTTTTAATTCTGCTGTACAGTGTAGGGCTACTATGTTAACCACTAAGTAAGTGGTATACCGCCCTCTAGGCCTAAGTTGCCTAGCGACCGGTTAGGTCGGGGTTAGAATAGAGTTCACGAGAGATCGTATGTTGTTGTTTAATAAAGAAGCAGTTGCTCTTATTACGATAGTGGTGAGCTGTGATTTATTGATATTCTGAGTATCATACATGGCGCTGTGAGCATCTTACTTGATTGCATTACAGTCTTCACGCACGACATCACTCAGTAACTACAGTATGCCACCGAAATTTAATTGTAAATTTGACGCCCCTCGCCTAGCCTTATCATCTGACCGGGCATCTGAATCAAGGTATGGCAGCAGCAGTGGGAAGCATACAAGTCAGTGACCCGCCTAGATAAAGAAACGCCGGATTTTCAGGTAAACGTGCTAAAAATGTGCATGTCCATAGAAACATTGAAAATTGTCATGAACCTTGGACTGACAGCAGCTGACCTAAAAGAAACGGATAAAATAATCCAAGCCATGGAGCAATATGTTCAAGGACAAATAAATGAATCCGTAGAACGTAAACGATTCTGGGCTAGAACCCAAGGACCTGACGAGGACTTCGACGATTTCTTAGTCTTCCTCATTTTGGCAACGCCGATCGTGAAAAAAAGGCAATTAGACCAAATCTTGGAGGGATTGTTTGACCCAACTCTCACTGAACGACTTTTATCAATAAACGATCTATCACTCGATAAGACTATTGAAAAAGTACGAGCACTATCATCTGCGAAAAAACAACGTTGTGAGATGTCAAAAGCGCCCCCAACTTTAGCTGCGGTAAAGAACCCACGAACGGCAAAACCCGACACACCACGACCAACCAAATGCGACTACTGTGGTGACAGCCATGCTAGAGGACAGTCAAACTGTCCTGCATCTAATTCCAAGTGCAACAAATGTCACAAGATGGGACACTATGCCTCTGTCTGTCGTTCAGGGAAACGTAACAATAAAACAAAACCGACAACTAAAGCAATCACCGTCAAGAGTGTCAAAATCGAAAAAGCACCTAGCGCTCATGTATATCTTACACACAACAGGTCACAAGTCAGCTTAGACATACTACCAGACAGTAGATCGGACATTTGCTTAGAGTCTACCACTTTACTCAGAAGAATTAAGGATGATGTGAGAAATCTGTTTCCTTGTGATTTGGAACCGGAAGCTGTTGGTGGAACAACATTAAAGATAGCTGGTTGGATACCAATCACATTCGCTACACAGCAGCAGAAGGTAGAGGTTGACTTATAATTCTCAGATGACGTCGACGAACGGTACCTCTACTCTCTTGGTCAGCTTCCAGATCATTGGGGTTCCTTCCGTCGACTTATCCTGAGCCGGTTGTCGTCGTAGTACGACAACGCACACCAGTGCCAGCACCCAGATCAGTCAAACAAGCTAGGCCAGTTCCGACACCTAGACTGACTATCGAGTCCTTGCGCAAAGAGTTTCCATCAGCACTTGACGGTAAAATTCGATCGATGCCTGGTGAAAAGTTCATCATCAAACTAGCCGACAACGCCACTCCGTTTTGTGTTAGCACCCCACGCAAAATTCCATTTGCTTACACAGATAAACTGAAAATTGAACTCACACTACTTGAGACACAAGGTATCATAAAGAATACCATTGAACACTCGGATTGGTGTGCACCCATTGTGATCACACCGAAGAAAAACACGAACAAGATTCGTATTTTACTTAGTATTGGATACGTTTTGATGCAGTTACACAGTGATGGCACATGGAAAACCGTACAGGCAGGCTCGAGACACCTGAGTGACACTGAAACACGTTATGCTGTCATAGAATTAGAATTGCTTGGAGTAGAATGGGCAGCTCAAAAGTGTTATAATTTTCTGGAAGGCCTACCCAAGTTTGAAATATTGACTGATCATCATCCATTAGTACCCATCCTCAACACACACAGACTAGATGAGATCATGAATGTCAGACTTCAACTAGGATGTCGCGATATAACTATCATGCCAGATGGATCAAAGGCAAAGAGAAATTAAGAGCTGATGCACTCTCCAGACATCCACATGAGCCGCCAAACACCTCAGATGAATTGGCCGAGCAACCTATTGTAAATGGAGATCATGTGGACGAAGCTCCGACCATATCTGCTATACGTTCTGTCGCCGACAGTCCCAAAGATGACCAAACAAGGTTGTTTCAAGTTTGGAAATCTTCCAACACTGAAAACCAGTACCAAGAATTAAAACGCTTGATCATCAATGGATTCCCTGAATCGAAAAAAGACCTCCCAGATCATTTGAAAAAATACTGGTGCGTCCATCCAGACTTGTCTGTTGATCAGGACCTAATTGTATATGGCTGTCGACTACTCATCCCAACGTCATTGTGCCAAACTATTATGCAAAAATTCCACCATGGTCACCCCGGAATTCGTCGCGCTCAAGACCGGGCACGCATGATTGTCTATTGGCCAGGTATTGACACCGATATTGAGGCATGCATCAATGATTGTCAGTTCTGTCAAGATCATCTTTCAATGAACTCAAAGGAACAATTGATCCAAAAATTGAAGCCAAGCAGGCCATTCCAAGAGATTGCTGCAGACTTGCACACATTAACGGTCAAAACTACTTAATATTAGTGTGCTGCCTCACTGATTGGCCCACCGTTATTGCAATTGGCAAGGACACAACGTCCCATGCAACTATTTCAAAGCTAAGAGAAGTCTTCATGAATACTGGTGTACCCAACGTTTTCTGGTGTGACGGAGGATCACAATTTACGTCGTCTTCTTTTAATTTATCTATGGACAAGTGGTGGAAATTGGTCCGAACAGAAGATACCTCATACGAACCCAAGGCGGTCGAATTCCCGTACGTAATCGACGGTATATTAGGAAGCGTACTCCCTGCTCCCTGCTAAATTAGAGTGCCTAATGCCACGCCGACCCATACTCCAAAGCGACCTAAAAGAGTCGCGCGAAAGCCAGCGAGATATAAGGACTTTTTACAGAATGAAATTTGAGTATTATGTGATGTTTTATTGTTTGAAGATCATTCCTAAAGTTTAAAGATCTTGGGGAGGTGTAGGGCTACTATGTTAACCACTAATTAAGTGGTATACCGCCCTCTAGGCCTAAGTTGCCTAGCGACCGGTTAGGTCGGGGTTAGAATAGAGTTCACGAGAGATCGTATGTTGTTTAATAAAGAAGCAGTTGCTCTTATTACGATAGTGGTGAGCTGTGATTTATTGATATTCTGAGTATCATATCATAATTGAAAGAATCTTCCCAACGTGTTCGTGTTGTTGTGAACGTTGAATTATCAAAGGACAAACATGACACCAATTTGGAAAAGAAAAGGTCCGCCCCATCATTTCTCCCTATTTTCGCTACTGCCAATGCCCGGTCCATCTTGAATAAACGTGAAGAAGCGGAAATACTATTTAAGCTCATCGAAGCGGATATCATCATTATAACCGAATCATGGATAACTCCACATACAGCTCCCGAAATGTATAATATACAATCATATATGGCCTTCAACAAATGCAGAATTAATCAGCGTGGCGGAGGTGTCGTGGCATATGTTAAGGACAACTTGCAATGCGAAATATTTGATTTTATATCAGTACCACCAGAGCTTGAAATGATTTGGTTATTAGTGTCTCACCTCAAACTATCTAGGGCAGCGCCATATTTGATCATCGGCTGTGTTTATATACCCCCAGAATCTCCACATCAGCAACTTTTGATTGAACACATTGAGTCAACAGTGGATATTATCCGTACCCACAAACCTCAAGCGGGAATTATGATCACTGGAGACTTTAATAGAACTGAAATTAAATCTTTCTGTAGTGGTAATAATTTAAAACAAATTGTAAGATTGCCCACAAGGGGAAATGCAATTTTAGACTTAATGGTTACTAATATGTATGACTTATACCATATTCATGAATAAAGATGTGTATAAGAGACAGGTTAACCACTGCTGGTCACATACCAACAAACTCAAACTGAACCCCTCCAAGTGTCAGGTTATGCAAGTCTACTTTGGCCGCAATGATGTTCCAGATATAAGCATCCACTTATCCAATAACCGTTTAACGGTTGCTAATAACTACTAGGAGTAGTTCTAAGCAGTGACCTAAAATGGGAAATCATGTTGACCTAATGGTCAAAAAGGCTAATAGGAAACTATTCATGTTAAGAAAATTAAAAGAGGCTGGTTTCAATAATAATGAGCTGTTAACAGTCTACATGGGATACATACGGCCCATCCTAGAATATGCAGCTCCTCTGTGGTCTGGGAGACTTACAGTTTACCAGGAGACTTCCTTGGAAAGGATGCAAAAACGTGTATGTCGGTCCATTCTTGTAAACAATTATGTTGACTATCAGGATGCTCTCGAAAAACTTGGGCTGGAATCACTCACACAACGTAGGATTTTATTATGCAAAAAGTTTGCTATAAAAATTAGCAACGATAAAAGATTTAGTCACTGGTTCCCAAAATCTAAAAATATTTCATCAATGAAACTTCGTAAACATAGAAATTACGAAATGCCTTTCCTGAGGACTGAACGTTTTAAAAATAGCCCCATCCCTTATCTAATGAAATTAATTGAATAATAAATTCAATTTTGCAATTGTTTTTAACTTTGCGAAATTTTGATGGTTTGGGTTCTTGTTTTGTATTGTCTTTAAAATAGCCCCACCACTTATCTAATGAAATTATTTTGAAAAATTCAAATTGTGCAATTTTAACGTAGTGAACTTATACTGATGCTTTGGGTTTGATTTTGTATTGTTTTAATGTGATGTTTTTACCGTTTCTCGTTCTTGTTTTCCTTTTGTACAAAATACACTAATTTAGCTTTTGGCTACTAATGTATTTTTTTATGAAGGAGTTTTTTTGAATAAAGATACCGATTATATACAGTAGGTCAGATAGCTTCTATAATGCTCTATGAATTGGCTGTTTCAAAAAAATACATTGAGATTAATTTAAGTTATTGTAAGAATACTGTATCATATGCACTTTTTATGTATTCACTGAAATGTCATACATTTTGATACCATAGTGAGCATCAGTGATCAATAATTTTAATAATTTAATTCCAACTATTCCACTAAAAAACAAATGCCAAAACCTATGAGGCAAGTCTGTGTAGATTCCGGTAAGGCGAGACTTTTTATTCTTTGTTTCGCGGAATGAATTTTTTATAGATCATCGGAGAGGGCAGAATAAAAATAAATTTTTATTTTCTTATTTAGTAAATGGTTTGGCTAAAAACTTAGCTGGAGTAGAAAATATAAATAAAATTTTATTGGTGAATGTAAAATGGGATGGATAAATGCATCAAATTTATATAATATAGGAAGAAATACACATATCTTATCTTTGGAGATTTCAAGGCAGTGGAGGGCATAATAAAAATAAAGAAAACTTCTATTTCTTTTCTGAAATTTCCATTTTTCGTGGAGGTGGGTGCGCTAATTGGCAAAAAATAAAATTTTAAATTTTATTCGAAATCATCAATATTTGCGTTAGGCGGGTTCACTAAGCAAGGTATAAAAAATTCTTGCCGAACAACTAACTACAAACATAACGGATACATACATTGTCCTTAGCCCGTCTAACTCTCAATATAAGGGTTAATCGAGGAGCCAAGTGATTGGACACTTGCTGGTCTTGAACAAATACCTCTCAGCCAACTACCCAGATGGTGCTTTTATATTTGTACACACCCTTACATTTAGATTGGATAATAATTGATACCCCTAAAAGTAAAGCATTGCCTACCTATTACAGGTATTGAACTTACAGTAGTTCAGCTTTGCCCACTGCATTTCACAACCTGGTTTTCCTGCAATTGACTTAAATCCATTTTGCTGCACTGTAGACACATCATGTGTAAATTTCAGTACAGTATAATAAGAAAGCTGATCATGGGTTTTGTGTACAGGATATTGTGTTTAAATCAGGTCACTCTATTCGTAGAAGCAACATTTAAAGGATACATTGTGCCTTTAATTAGTTACTATATTGTGTAGCAACGCCAGCTGCTATACAATTGGTTGAAAATTGAACCAATATAGTGTAATAGGGGTTACTTTAATATAAGCATTTAATATTAATTACATTATATTTATTATCATAATCGAATTTAAATATTATTAATTACAGTAATATTTTATTTGATATATTATTTTCATTATTATAATTATTATGATGACATAATTAATGTTAAAATATTGAATCCCTACACAATGGTGTGCAATTCGATACTTGGAGTATGTATTATACTATCTTTACTGCACAGGATGCCGAAAACTTTTTTTAAAATCAGATCGATCGAACATTTGCTGTACTGGACTTATTGCGATTATAAAATAATTAACGGACATAAATTAAACCAGAATATTGTATTTTTTTGGTTTACTTTTCTTGTTTTTAAAAGAAAATGTATTTCCAGTCACACCCAAATTTTTTACTCGGGCAGGAGTGATAAATCTAACAATTTTTTTCTATGTGCCCTTTCTTATAATTTTCTAATAGCAAGTCATTTTGTTAGAATTCATACGGGCGAAGATGACTGGTTCCCCTGTA
The DNA here is from genome assembly GCF_011630105.1 of Anneissia japonica. Lineage (NCBI taxonomy): Eukaryota > Metazoa > Echinodermata > Crinoidea > Comatulida > Comatulidae > Anneissia > Anneissia japonica. Next base: position 340,340 of record NW_022758991.1, read on the forward strand.
AATTTTTATACCTCCCTCTGCCGTCTGCAGCGCTATACCACTTCCGGTTGAAATAATAATCACAAAAATGGCTTTTACGCATGCGTAAGCAAATATTTTTGGACTTAAGACAAAATTTGCTGCCCTCTATAAGCTACAAGAAGTCGATTTTACGCATGCGCCATCTAAGACGATTCTTTTTTGCTAAAACGGTTTGATAAATCAGCTTAAAGCCCCATTCCCGGCAAAATTTCAATTTAAAAAAAAATCTAATTTTTGTATAATGTTATAAAGATTTATAAATATAATACGGAATTGATAGTTTAACTGAATTTAGACATTCCTAAGAATGAAAAAAATGTAAAATAAGACTGAAATTTGATTTTTTGTGTTCCACACAAAAAATAAATGCGGATGAATTTTCATGTTTCATTTTGCGACAGGTCGTGAGAAGAAATATCGTAGGCGCCGAAAACATTAGCCTATCCAACGCTGCGCTGCTAGGCCTAGCCTTACCTCGATTTAGGTTCTGTTATCACACATAAAAACGGCCGACATGATATTTTCCGTTGCTAGTAATGACACTTGTGTAATAAGAGACAGCCCTAATGCAGACAATTGAGTTAAACATATCTTACATACCATTGATAACATACGTACGAAAGCCTATTCGTGCCACTTAAGTATATAAAATCATCAAAATGTAATCCGAAAGTTCGGATTAGTAATCTGAAATAACGGATTAGTAATCCGTTATTTCGAATTAGTAACTCGTTATTTCGGATTACTAATCCGAAATTTAGAATTAGTAATTCGTTATTTCGAATTAGTAATCCGTTATTTCGGATTACTAATTCGAAATTTCGAATTATGCCAATATTTTTCCATGATTTATAATAATTGGAGTAATGCAAATGCATATTTTCTAAAAAAAAGTCAGTTTTTAGTGAAATTTTGCCGGGAATGGGGCTTTAAGATTTTTGCTCAGCTATATCTTAACTTTTTTGACTTAAGACATTTGCTAAGCTGAGATTGATAAATCCCGGGCCTGAACATTAACTGTAAAGGCCCTTCATAGAGAAGATAACAATAGAAATACACGTTTCCGTGGTTACGCTTGTATTAGATAGGGCAAACCATGCCCATTCGTGCAGAACGAGTGTGCAGTGTCTGCCGATTGCACGTATGTTTATTCCCTAGCGATTACCGATAACTCGATACTTCCGGGTTACGTCACGCGTCAACAGAGAGCGTAATCAAATATGACGTCAACGCACTGCCTGACAACAGGACGCTAATTTTTTCCTTCGCGGGGAATTCCAATTTGTCCTTATATCCTCAAAAAGACATAATTCAACACCCACTCGACACTCCAATTACACCAGTCAGTGGGTATGCATCTTGAAAGCTAAATTGAGTCAATCGAAAGACAAAACCACTCAGTTCAATGTTAAAGGAAAGTAATTTAATAAACAACAAATAACTTGATATAGTCAACAAATACCACACAGCCTGACACTCGGATGCAAAACTCAGTGAGCTGGAGGGGCAGAGCATTCAAATTGAAGTTAGCTAATTAATAAGAAGAAGAATTAATCTTCTATTAGTACATTATATCTAATACAATATCTTTAATAATCAAACAGTACATTACAAGCTTTAAATAACATCTTTATCATTAATTATATTTTCTTTAATTTTTATTAGACATTAAAAACGATAGCATTACCAATACCAAGAAGGGTGTCATCAAATGCTAGACAACAAACCATAAAGAACCGGACAAAACTCATTGAAGTAGTCCGTGATTCCATAAGTGGTGGCGACTCTGCTACTCAAAGAGACGACGAATTCTTGTCGAAACCAATCCGATTGCCAACAGGGGACCTCCCTTCTATGATGACCAATTTGGATCTATCCTGGAAGAAAAACAGAGAATTAAAACGGTAATTGATTAAATGATATCGCATAAGTAATTCACTCTACCATATTTTAATTATTACAGTATATTATTGTGTGTTCTCAAGAAAAATATGAATATTGTTATAGATTAATAATTCAAAAATTTCAAGCAGATGATGCAATTATGTAATGTTGCCCATCTAAACTGCCGCAATAATACAGTAATAACACAATGGTTCGAGGCCACAGACTCGGAAGTAAACCTAAGATCTGCTTTAAACAATCAGATTAAGCAAATTAGTGACTTGAAAAAAGCACTATTAAGTAAGTACCAGTATACACACTTAAATTACCAATAATTATATTGTACTGTATGCACTTACAGATAAACAGAATATTAAGCAGCAAAGATTATAATATTGCATAATTTTTATTTCTTATAGAGATAAAGAAGTTCGTATAATTTCTATTTGGGGACTATGAATATTTGACGAGAATATATGGCTTGACAGGAGCAAATGGTAAGTACACTACTGTACTGTATTTAAAACTTCTCATGTAGACAAAACTGCAAATACCAACATAACTAATTGAATGTTTGTTTTTTTTTGTCTGTATAGGTAGACATTATTGCTTGTGGTGCCATACAAGTAAAAAGAATGATGAGGAAACACCACGTACCCTCAAGACTTTAAGAATGGATTTAAAGAGGTTCAATGAAAGTGGCAGTGATGTGAAGAAAGCAAAAACATTTAATAATGTCATAGCAGAGCCATTATTTGACATTGAGATAGACCATGTAGGTGGTAACTACTAGTGTGTGTCATTTCTTAATTGTAAATACTAGATTACAAAATTTAATACTATAACAGACGTTGATAAAAAATATTTGATATTTTCATACAATACACTAAAAACTAATAACCTATTATTAATAACAACAACTCTGATATAAAATGACATTGATAAATCTTAGAAAACTTAAACTTACTTGTTTTTATAGGTATGTCCTCCTGGTCTACACATAAGACTTGGCCAAATTTTGAAACACTTCAACAGCTTGGAGGCATCTTGCCAGATAATTGACCAAGAAATAATTAACCACACAAGTGTGAAAGCAATGGGACAAGTACAAACAATGTTCCGCAGTTTAGAAAGCATGTTGAGATGTTGCAAGAAGCACAGCAATGTATGAAAAAAGCAGACGAGATACACGCACAGATAGAATAATTGACAGATTACTTCAACGTATTTTTGTACTAGATGACAACACTGAAACATCGTCAAGTCTCCTTGATGAAATAAATTCTCAAAGCCTACAAGAGAAAGAGATGGTTAGTCATGATTATTGAATTAACATGAATGAATATAAAAAAAAGTTAATAACATACATTCCATTCGGTGGCGAGTCTTCCAATCCTAAGTTGGTTTTTTTTTTAATGTTAATTTTCAGAGATCTGCAGCAAATGTAATTTTTTCCAACTTACCTGAGGTAAAGAAAGGTCCACTGGTGGAAAACTGGATGATGTTTTGAAGAGCATCCGTGTTAACAGACAGGATCATGGGAAATCTTTCGTCGGTAATCATGTACACAAGTGCAGTAAGGCAAGCAAATAACATTTTTAATATCAAGCTTCTTAAAAAAATACTGTATTGTTATTTTAAAATATTAATATTGCCTATATTAACTTTCAGCCCTAAAATATAGACATCATAATGAAGGGTGTAAAAGAGACAGCAATAACACTCTCTCCAGGAATAGAAGAGCATGTAACAGAAGTTACGAAAAAGTACGACAGGCTACTTAATCTTTTTGGAAAGTGCCATAGGCAATATAATTCGGCCTCTCCATTTACAGAAGAAATGGTACAAACCCTAGGTGAGTATTAAAACAGAGTGGTAAAATGTAATATATTTTTCATGTGGTATTAAAAACAAAATAATTTACAATACATTTTTCGATACAAATAATATTGTTAAATTAAAAATGTTCTGTATAATAATTTTTTTTTTCTTGACAGAATCTGACATTATGGAATATATAAGGTTCTTCAGAGAGAATTTTAAGGAAAGTGAACCACCCAAGATGCACATTCTTGAAAGACATGTATGCCAGTGGATACGGCATTGGGGATTTGGGGTGGGGTTTTATGGGGAGCAGGGAGGGGAATCGATGCATGCCCAAGGTAATGTACTTAAAGGCAACGTTAGAAGTCTAAATGACGACCTAAGTATATTAAGCAGTGCCATACAAGAGCATTGGCTCAAAACATCCCCATCAATTCAGGAAGCAAGACCATAAAATTATGACCACAGAGTGCTATGCCTCTACATTTTGGTACTTATACACAGGGCTGGAAAAAATATTTTGGTGCCTCCGACCATGAATGACTTGATCAAATGTCTCCAACAAAAAATGCTATCTTTACACTTATTTTAGCTAAACTTAATTACATTTAGTGGTTTGGAGCAAGTATATATATAAAATTTAATTACCGGTGTGCATTAAATTGTGATGTGTAATTTCTAAATGCCTCCGGGGTAAAGGTCAATGCCTCCGACCGCCGGTCGCACACTTTTTCCCGCCCTGCTTATACACACAGTGGTAGTACAGTATGCAGTACTACGTTCAAAATAGCGTACTTGGCTAAAAATTGACTTTCTGCCAAATAATTTCTGCCAAAAGGCTAATCACACCTAACAGCATGGCACTTGCATGTCATGCTTTTTCAATTATTAATATTAATATTGATATGAAATTCTTCGCAAGATGTGATTGTGTAATAAATATAAGGAAATTGCATTCAATATTTTAATGGATTTCTTTTTTCTTTTTCATTTCATTCATAACCACTATCACTTAGTCCATCTATATCCTTATAGATGGATATCTACACAGCCCCACGGAAGAACAACCCTGTGTTGATCTGGGCCTCTGTGGTTAAATAAAGTTGAATTTGAACTTGTACTTGAATTAATTTGATCACTAACCTCATTATGAGTAACCATAGTAGTAGGACAAAGTTGAGTGACTGAACTATTGATCAAATACATCATATATAATTAAATTCAGTTTAAAAGCATTAAGGTTTGTACAGTAATTCAGATTATAATCAATATAATGGTACCGTATCGGAACTTCCGATTGCTAAAGGTACGGAAAATGATATTACGTCATGTTTAGCTAATATTAATAGAAACGCCGATACATGCGTGACGTCATTCAGTGCACTGCTGCTGCAAGAATGTGTTACTGTGTGTTGGCAACGATCGGAGATAAGACATTTTGTTCGTTCGCGGGTGTTGTTGACAAGCCCGAGGCCCTATAGTAACTAAAAATGATAGCAGTTTTGCTAGATTTGGCGACATCAAGCGAGAATAAAGTATTTTATTAGTAGAAGCCATGCCTAGGCCTTAGCTACCACTGCCTTAGCTGAAACCTAGCGAAGCCGGAGGGCCTATAGCTAGAGAGTAGCCGGCCTATAACTGCTATGCCAAGGTAGGATAGGCCTGCCTGAACATCTCTAGGCCTAGGTCCAACCTTTCCTTGTTGTTACTGCCTATCTTAGGCCCTCACCCTAGTTGAAACCTGGCTATGAATTTAATTTAATTTAATAGGAAGTTAAACGAGAGCATCAATGATGCAATAGCCCACTTGACAATAGCTGGCAATGGGTGGAGGTTGTGTGGAGTGTTGTTATGTGTATTGAGCATAAAGAAAAACATTTAAAGTTAGAGCTAGTTGTATGCATCATCATAGACCTTTTTTGTTATGTTCACTTAACAGTTGGGAAAGGTGTGATGTCGTGTACAGTGATATTAAAGGAAATATGGTTGTTGTAAGGTTTGTTGTGTACCTAACTGTTTGAAATATTTTGTACTGTAATTTTTATGTAAAGGTTTATGATATAAGTAGACAGTTTGGTGAGTGAATGGAATTTGTTGCATAGAAGTATTTCATTGTTGGGACACGTCATATTTATATAGATTAAAGATTTTGAATATTTTAAGCATGGAGGATATTTTTAAAGTATATCGACTAACGTTAGGTTTTAAAATAATGCATGGACAATGTCCATTGTCGTTTAATAATCTTGTGAGATCAAGTGAAAGGTGTGAAGGGCGGTTAATACATTGGAAAGCCAAGACTAATACATTTTTAAATTCATCTTTTGTTATTTTTCCTAGATTATGGGAACAACTTCCTAATGAAATTAAACAATGCACATCCATTTCGGACTTTAAAGCTCAGCTCACAAAACACTTGATCTCAAAATATTAATACTAATAATAACTATTAATTATCTCTGTTTTTCATTTTGTTTTAGTTAAATCAATTTATTTTGAATTTACTTTTTTGTATATATTTATATTGTATTGTCATTGTATTTGTTTTTGATGATGGAGTAAGAGCAGCTGTCTCTTATACACATCTAGATGTGTATAAGAGACAGATGTAGGCCGAATTATGGACCTATACCGATAACACCCAACAACGTATTGTGCACTGAGTTTTATTACGAAGAAGAAAGTTGACAATGCCACGTTTTGTCTACGTTTTCCTTTAATTGATGCTAGCTTTAATTAAACGTTGAAAATGTCCTTGTCATTTTTGCAGTTACATCTGCCTCTACATATTATATATTAAAATGAGATTTTTTTTTTTACAATTTTAAAGAATAAGGGATGAATAATTGATGCGTGACGGATTAAAATAGCCCTACCTTTAAGAAAAATAAAAATCTGGTAATGTTTATATTTTCGATTTGTTCATCCCACTCAATAGTTAAACACC
>NW_022758991.1:347519-351024 GCF_011630105.1 Anneissia japonica
ATAAAAAATCTGCTGTAAATAACATATCATAATCTAAAAGCAGTGAAGCTAACATTAATGCCAGCAGGATGTAACGTACCTAATTTATAGATGATTTTCTGTTCTAATTCTTTCCTAGAGAAATCAGATCCTTTACATATAAACTAACACCAGTAATTTGTATATCGTCAATATTATGATTATGAGAAAAATGAGAAGCTACTGGTAAACCAGGCATACGTAAGCGTATAGATCTAAGGTGCTCCGTAAAACGATCAGCAATGCGACGTTTGGTCTCTCCTATGTATATCAAGTTAAATTTATTACAAATTATGCCGTAAATAACATTAGTAGAAATACAACTAAAAGAGTTCGTAATAACATGGTATCCCGAAGGTCCCTTGAGTAGATCAAGTGATACAACGTGTTTACATGTCTTACACCTCGGTCGATGGCCCTTGACCTTCGGGATACCATGTTATTACGATCTCTTTTAGTTGTATTTCTACTAATGTTATTTAGTTACAATTATAACATTCTTTGACCATTTAAAAATTATTTATCGTATTAATATCTAAGTAAATGTAAATTATATATTTCTTTAATACATTCAATGCAATATTTTAAATTTTTAAAAATATATTTAAAAATCAATTATGCACATTTACATTCTATGTTTACTCTATACTTATAACAAGATCTATAGTATAAGTCATATTAGACGATGAATTGATAATATAAAAATAACAATATGCAATTATTACTACTGTACACTTTAATTACATTGTGTATAGTGAGCAAATTTATAAATACATTAATGATTAAATCAAATGATTATAGATGATTACAATGCAATTGTTTTATTTAATTTAAAAAAAACCTGAATTTAGAAAATATAAATAAATCAATTATGTGCACTTTGCAGAAAGGTGAGCTAAAAAACAAAAAAGAGCAATTAATTACTTTTTAACTTGTCAATTATCTTTTGTTAAGTATGTACCGATTGAAGTTGGAGCTTTCTACAGCTTTCGCCTCCTTGGTAATGCCGTATGATTACAAATATTGTTATTTTTTTTAAACATTCCTGAAAAAGAAATTGAAATACAGTATGACTTATTATTTGAAAAAAAAAATATAACATGGTTTAGCTTGATTTAAAACAATGCATTGCTAGATATAGTGTGCTTTCATTGGCTGTGAGCTCTTATAATAAAAAAATAATAATAGTAGACTTAGGGCAAATAGAACAATTTGTTAGATCCCACCCGCATTTAAAAAAATTGGGAAATATTGATGCGGGAATAAAAATAAATTTTTTTTGCCGCATTATTTATTTTAAGAGCTTAAAAAGAAATGATGCAATTTTGTGACTGGAAATACATTTTCTTTAAAAACAATAAAATTAAACTTGTAAATATTCTTAGAAATAAAAACAGTCCCTCCATCATCAATTTAAAAAAAGCAATATTCTATTGTTCTGTTATAAACAAAAAAAACCAAAAAAAAAAAAACCCAAAAAAAAAAAACGCCCACCCTCATCACGTGAAAAAAAAAGAAAAAGAAGAGTGATACTGTAATCTAATAGTTTTTTCTATGTGCCCTTATATTAGCATATTGTTAGGCAATTCAATTTCCAATTGGAATGAATTGGTCATTTTCGTAAGGGCAGTTACATACGACTTCCACTGTATGTTTACAGAATCATTTTGTTGCACAACAGAAGTATCTGTCTCTTATACACATCTGCCTTAGGCTGGGGGCCAGGAGTATAGTGTGCTTTCATTGGCTGTGAGCTCTTATAATAATAAAATAATAATAGTAGACTTAGGGCAAATAGAACAATTTGTTAGATCCCACCCGCATTAAAAAAAATTGGGAAATATTGATGCGGGAATAAAAATTTTTTTTTGCCGCATTATTTATTTTAAGAGCTTAAAAAGAAATGATGCAATTTTGTGACTGGAAATACATTTTCTTTAAAAACAATAAAATTAAACTTGTAAATATTCTTGGAAATAAAAACAGTCCCTCCATCATCAATTTAAAAAAAGCAATATTCTATTGTTCTGTTATAAACAAAAAAAACCAAAAAAAACCCCCCAAAAAACGCCCACCCTCATCACGTGAAAAAAAAAAGAAAAAGAAGAGTGATACTGTAATCTAATAGTTTTTTCTATATGCCCTTATATTAGCATATTGTTAGGCAATTCAATTTCCAATTGGAATGAATTGGTCATTTTCGTAAGGGCAGTTACATACGACTTCCACTGTATGTTTACAGAATCATTTTGTTGCACAACAGAAGTATACACAAAACTACTGTAACAGTATGTATCTGTCGCATTACAGGAGATTTGTTTGTATTACTACAGAATCTTTTGGAACAAAATATAACTGACTATTACAAAGATAACTTTGTTCAGCTACATACGACCTCCACTGTATGTTTACAAAATCATCAGTTGAAGTACAGATATTTTTTACAGTGTATATTGTAGTTAATAATTTCTTAAATAGTTAATTTCTATGCAATGACTGATTTTGTTAATAATTTCTTAAATAGTTAATTTCTATGCAATGAGTGATTTTGTCGGCCTTATGAATACAATAATATATTTGCTTTATTTTCATTATCACATCATTCAGTATATTTTAATTTATTTTATATTGGCCTATAATCCGCTAAATTAACTATAAGAATACCCCCCCCCCCCAAAAAAAAAAAAAAAACAACTTATGACAAACTAATCCGCTAAATTAACTATAAGCCTACTACTTTTATCGTTTTTGGCAACGATCGGAGATAAGACATTTTGTTCGTTCGCGGGTGTTGTTGACAAGCTCGAGGCCCTATAGCAATTAAAAATGATAGCAGTTTTGCTAGATTTGGCGACATCAAGCGAGAATAAAGTATTTTATTAGTAGAAGCCATGCCTAGGCCTTAGCTACCCCTGCCTTAGCTGAAACCTAGCGAAGCCGGAGGGCCTATAGCTAGAGAGTAGCCGGCCTATAACTGCTATGCCAAGGTAGGATAGGCCTGCCTGAACATCTCTAGGCCTAGGTCCAACCTTTCCTTGTTGTTACTGCCTATCTTAGGCCCTAACCCTAGTTGAAACCTGGCTATGAATTTAATTTAATAGGAAGTTAAACGAGAGCATCAATGATGCAATAGCCCACTTGACAATAGCTGGCAATGTTTAAGTGCTGTCGGTGGGTGGGGGTTGTGTGGAGTGTTGTTATGTGTATTGAGCATAAAGAAAAACATTTAAAGTTAGAGTTAGTTGTATGCATCATCATAGACCTTTTTTTGTTATGTTCACTTAACAGTTGGGAAAGGTGTTGTCGTGTACAGGGATTAAAGGAAATATGGTTGTTGTAAGGTTTGTTGTGTACCTAACTTTTTGAAATATTTTGTACTGTAATTTTTATGTAAAGGTTTATGATATAAGTAGACAGTTTGGTGAGTGAATGGAATTTGTTGCATAGAAGTATTTCATTGTGAAGAAATATATTTTTCAAGAGGCGC
>NW_022758991.1:351766-362225 GCF_011630105.1 Anneissia japonica
TGCTTATCATTTTTGTATCTCTACTGAGATCCAGCCATTGTTTCCCACAGTTTCAGTATTTTGCATTTTAATCTATATATACATATACACATATATATACATATATACACATGTATATATATATATATATATATATATATATATATATATATATTACCTGTCTCTTATACACTATATACATATACATACATGCATACATACACACATACATTTTTCCTATAGTATCTGATGTAGACTAGGGCCTATGCCTACACACACGTACGTACCTAGCCAGCCTATTCGTCTTCGTGAGGCCAGCCTGCATTACAGTACATTGACACGAAATCTGCTACACACACACTCATCGCTACTAGCTAATTTGAATATTATGTGGCTTAATTTACATAAAAGCAACTTGTAGCCTACATTTCCTGTTATGTGATCTATTACAGACACGTACTACCCAGCCAACCTATAGGCCTAGTTCGTCTTCCTCTAGCTCTAGGCCAGCCTGCATTACAGTAGTGTACATTGTTTATCTCTCAGGGAAGAGACCACCCACCCTTGCAATCACCACAAAACGGCTCATTCTTCGCTGCCAACTAGACTAGTGCAGACGCATTTATCAGCCGCAAAGCTTACCATTCCAGGCCGTGATTGTTTGATAAACACAATGTGGAATCAGGCGATTTGTAATCTGATCAATGACGAACACGCTTTCATAGAAAACCCAACGTAGTGTTAAGAAATATGATTAAAACAACATACTTTTCACATATTTCCCGACAATATTTTTCCAAAAACTCTTCATACTTTAAATTCCCCAGGCCTTATCTTCCATATTATTGCAAGAACGGCCTAATCGCTTCACAAACGAAGGAGATAGAAAAACAAATGACTTCAAAATTCGCTCAGAATCATCATATAAGCCCTCTCTCTCAGAGAATGGGCTAAAAAGGGGAAAAAATTGATCGCCCAAAATGACTCAGAGGTTGCGTATGTCTGGAAAACAAATATGTGGACATCCCCTTAAGGCGATGTTTTTTCGATTGGCCCCCATTATGGGTTCCCCTGTCGGACATCTCATAATCGGCTCCTGCCGGCAGGGGCCCTGTCCATATACGATAAATGAAATATTAAAGCTTAAACAAAGTTGAATAATTTTTTTTAATCGGAACCATAGACGAGAGGTGAAAACACTGTCATGGCATGTGTGTGCACCTAAAAAATAGCCAGTCTAATTTTATCCTCTGGCCTATACAGTACTTCACTCTTTGCAGTACTACACCCACAATTTCATGAAGACGGCGTACAGATGTCTGCTTTACCCTAAAGAGTACTGGGAACCTGTTTGTTGGCGTTTCTTTCCGATTTTTATAGTTCGTTTCTATGCAACAATACCGTAGGCCTTGTGAGTAAAATTTCCGGCTTAGGCCTACTTACAGTATATCAAAAGAAGCCAGAGACACCATTAACATTGTAGGCCTATACATTTTATTTAAACTATACATTTTACTATTTCCATTTATTTGTGTATTCTATAAACATGCCTAATCAAAATATGTATCGGCAATGTAAATACAACAAACAAGAATATACAAACCATGTGTCTGCTTCACCTCAACATAATTGTTGAAAACGTTTCTTTCCTCAAATTACACTGTTAACAATATTTCTGTTCCTCTACAGTGAAATTAACTGTCAATAAGTTGCACACACATTTTCTGTAAATATACGGAACATTTGTTAGGTTACAGACACTGTTCACCTACAGAAACCTTCTGTGCAACTTATTGACAGAATAATACCACTGTATGACCACAGTCTACATCTGCAATAATACAGAACATTTTTGTATGTTGACATTGAATTCCACTATAGGGCTACAATATCTTGTTTATTGACAGCTTCTTCCACTGCACGATCCAACATAACTTACTGTAGACTTACAAGGCGACTTCTGGTTTTTATTGGGTTTCAATTCCAACTGGTTCAACTGGTATTCAAAAGGTTATGAGGTCCAACTGCTTTTTCAACTGGGTTTCAATTCTAATTGGCCAACTGTAATCATTAGTAACTCTGAGTCACTGCAATATCTATTTACTTACTCTATCACCAAATTAATTGAAACAAAATTTTTGTTATTATTTATTACTGTGCATTTATTATTAAATTCCACCAACAGTTACAATTATAACATTCTTTGACCATTTAAAAATTATTTATCATATTAATATCTAAGTAAATGTAAATTATATATTTCTTTAATACATTCAATGCAATATTTTAAATTTTTTTAAATATATTTAAAAATCTATTATGCACATTTACATTCTATATTTACTCTATACTTATAACAACATCTATAGTATAAGTCATATTAGACGATGAATTAATAATATAAAAATAACAATATGCAATTATTACTACTGTACACTTTAATTACATTGTGTATAGTGAGCAAATTTATAAATACATTAATGATTAAATTAAATGATTATAGATGATTACAATGCAATTGTTTTATTTAATTTTTAAAAAAACCTGAATTTAGAAAATATAAATAAATCAATTATATGCACTTTGCAGAAAGGTGAACTAAAAAACAAAAAAGAGCAATTAATTACTTTTTAACTTGTCAATTATCTTTTGTTAAGTATGTACCGATTGAAGTTGGAGCTTTCTACAGCTTTCGCCTTCTTGGTAATGCCGTATGATTACAAATATTGTTATTTTTTTAAACATTCCTGAAAAAGAAATTGAAATACAGTATGACTTATTATTTGAAAAAAAAATATAACATGGTTTAGCTTGATTTAAAACAATGCATTGCTAGATATAGTGTGCTTTCATTGGCTGTGAGCTATTATAATAATAAAATAATAATAGTAGACTTAGGGCAAATAGAACAATTTGTTAGATCCCACCCGCATTAAAAAAAATTGGGAAATATTGATGCGGGAATAAAAATAAAATTTTTTTTGCCGCATTATTTATTTTAAGAGCTTAAAAAGAAATGATGCAATTTTGTGACTGGAAATACATTTTCTTTAAAAACAATAAAATTAAACTTGTAAATATTATTGAAAATAAAAACAGTCCCTCCATCATCAATTTAAAAAAAGCAATATTCTATTGTTCTGTTATAAACATAAAAAAACAAAAAAAAAAAAAACAAAAAAAAAAAAAAAAAGCCCACCCTCAAAAAAAAAAAAAAAAACGCCCACCCTCATCACGTTAAAAAAAAGAAAAAGAAGAGTGATACTGTAATCTAATAGTTTTTTCTATGTGCCCTTATATTAACATATTGTTAGGCCCTCATTGGATAAATGCCTATGGAACACAAACTCTAGCTCCCTGGGGTAGTATTCTATAACGCTGCAGCAGATACATCAGCGCGTGTTGGTACAGGGTATTTAACTCTACCAGGTACCCATTTATACGCCTGGGTAGAGAGAAGCAATGCAGATAAAATGCCTTGCCCAAGGACACGTGTGAAATACACGTTTGAAACCCTGACCCTGCGCCAAACCACTTCTACTTATTGACCAAAGCCAGTGGCAATGGACATTAAGGGCCCAGTATATTAATCAGCTTTTTTCTGCCAGGACCATAGACCCTCTTTCAAACCATGTGTCATAAATCAGCCATGTGGTAACACATCAAAAATGTCAGTCACCAGAGCAAATTGGAGCTTCTACCCCATACCTCTATCTGTGCCCTGCATAGCCTAGGCTTGGACGGGCCTAACGATATGGCATGTAGCAGACAAAACCTAGCCCCACCTACACAGCCATATGCTACCCATCCTGAAGGCCTTCATGCCTGAGGAAGGCCATTTCACTGCACTATTCTAGGCCCCTCAGGTCACTGGTATTTGGCTGGCAATGTTTGATTTTTAAATTCAGTTTCTAATTAATCTAAGCCAATATTAATTTCAAAAAGTGTCTTAAAAATGACCAGGCTTATTATTGTATTAAATAGTTTAGGAATTTGGACACAAAATTGATAATATAGGCCTACTTACTTTTTATGAACAAAAACAACTCAGAGCAGGACAGCCTGTCATATGCTCTCACCCATTGTGTAAAAATGGCGCATTTTAACTTTATAACTTTTATCACACAGTTGTCAAGAAACCTGTTAATACTGCATTCTGATTGGTCAAATAAATCCCAATTGGAATTAACACAATCCAATTGGATAATTGTTATCCAATTGGAATTTAAAGACAATCCAATTGGACAATTGTTATCCAATTGGAATTTTAAAACAATCCAATCGGATATTTCTCTTCCAATTGGATATAAAAAACAATCCAATTGGATATTTGCTATCCAATTGGAATTTCAAGACAATCAAACTGGATAAGAAATATCCAATTGGATTATCTTGAATTTAGTTTATTTAAAGGCAATTCAATTGGATATTTCTTATCCAATTGGAATAAGTAAAAATTCCAATTGGATATTTATAATCCAATTGGAAATTTGTTCCAATTGGATTTGTTTGTTTTAGTTCAATTGGTATTTGTTATCAAATTGGATTTTTTTTAAATTTCAATTGGAGATTAATTGTCCAATTTGATTTTTCCAATTTTTAATTGGTCATTTGTCATCCAATTCATTCCAATTGGATTTATATAAAAAAATCTTATTGGACATTTGTTATCCAATTGATCTCAATAGCATTTTTTCCAAAATTCCAATTAGAATATTTTTTTCTTAATTGGAACCAATTGGATCCAATTCATTCCAATTACAATCCAACTGACTCATATTGAATCCAATTCAATTTCCAATTGGAATGAATTGGTCATTTTCGTAAGGGCAGTTACATACGACTTCCACTGTATGTTTAGAGAATCATTTTGTTGCACAACAGAAGTATACACAAAACTACTGTAACAGTATGTATCTGTCGCATTACAAGAGGTTTGTTTGTATTACTACAGAATCTTTTGGAACAAAACATAACTGACTATTACAAAGATAACTTTGTTCAGCTACATACGACTTCCACTGTATGTTTACAAAATCATCAGTTGAAGTACAGATATTTTTTACAGTGTATACTGTAGTTAATAATTTCTTAAATAGTTAATTTCTATGCAATGAGTGATTTTGTCGGCCTTATGAATACAATAATATATTTGCTTTATTTTCATTATCACATCATTCAGTATATTTTAATTTATTTTATATTGGCCTATAATCCGCTAAATTAACTATAAAAAAAAAAAAAAAAAAAACAACTTATGACAAACTAATCCGCTAAATTATCTATAAGCCTACTTATTTTATAAATCTAAATTTTATTGAAGCATTTATAAACATGATCCAAATATATATCGTATGGAAACGATAAAAAGAAACGTGTCTCCAAACCAATCGACTTGCCACATTTGCGTTGTTTCTGTAAAAAGAAAGAACACCATTTGATACTGCATTGAACTCTTTAATAATAATAATAATAAAACACTACTAAAAAGAATTGATAACATCTGATAATGTTGCAGTAATATAGCCTAAGTTTCATGTTTAACAAACGGTATACTGCTTAGCCACCTTGTTCGATTAAATTATTATTCGCGGCCGCACCTTCGGCGCTCCATGCACCGCTGCCGAAATGCATGACAAAAATACCAACTCAGGGCCGAAACGACCCGGGGCCGAATCGACTCAGGGCCGCAATTTTGTAGTAGCACTACAGTAAGCCTAGCCTAGTAGTACGCCTATAATAGGCCCCTAGGCGGGTATTTGGGCTAGGCCCTAGGCCTAGCCTTAGTAGAACATTGGTAGACCATAAAATACGCAAGAATAACAGAAAGGATTTTTATCTCAAACATTGCGATAAGCCCCAATCGAAATACATGAAATGGGCCTAAAGTTTTATGACATAAATTTGATCGTAACTGTTTGCGCCACACGTTTCTCATGATCGCGACGTCGACTTTGCAAAAAAGCCAAAATCGCGTCGGTCATTTCCATAGGCTAATCATGACGTAATATCATTTACCGTACCTTTTGCAATCGGAAGTTCCGATACGGTACCGTATCTCTAGCCACGGCGAAAAAAAAAAATACACAGCGTATACAATCACCATTATCATAAAAATGGTACGGTCCGGCATTAAGCGGCTGCCCTTACTTATGGAGCGCACCATTCACAATAATAGGGAAGTACATTTAGACATTTTTTTTATGGATTTTAAAATTCTAATAACATACATTCTGAATGATATAAATATTATTCACAATTATTCGACTTGTATAATATTACGGAGAACACAAAACAACTACAATAAATACAACTACGCCATCAATAAACATTAGTTAACACGTGTATGTTTTTATACACAACACCACCTCTACAACCCCAATGGCTCGCTCTCTAGGCTAGCCGTTGGTCAAATTTTTATTCTATTTATGATAATAACCTCGTATCTACAACTTACTAACAAACTTACCTTATAAAGACAATCATTTTACAGCAGAAACACGCCTTTTGTATCTACATTTATAAATTTAAACGAAGAAAATTTTTAAATTTATTACGAACTTCCGACACTTTTACCGTGATTCCCACAATTTATTCTATCCAACCATGTTGACAATCTGCTAGTTCAGCTTCTCATGAATATTTATGAACTTTCCATCCTCTCAAAAAACGTCTATTTTAAAAATATAATATTTCAAAATGTATCAAAAAAATATTATGAAGTCATCAAATAATATCGGACTTCATTCAATATTTTTTAAATGATTATAGTTGTACTATCTAATTAATTTGGTATATTATTAATCATAAAGAGTTATAAATTTATATTTCTTTTATATAAATGTCATTCCCTTCTGTTTTCATTGACCGTTGGTGGATATAAATGTAGAGGATTTGTCACACTCTGATGACTCGCGAATTACGTAAAAAAGTGTCAACGCGCTGGGATTTCAAGTCGCGCCTGCACAGTGCGCTGATTGGTAATCGGATCTACGTGATTGATGAATAACCTATATGCGAATTCACCAACTGATTAAAAGTTCAACCTGGTTTAACGAGCAATAATACGGTTATAACACACAACAGAGGTTAATGATCATAATCAATGTCTGTATTAAGTTTATGTAAAATAATTAATAGACAAGAAAACAACAAGTAGTATAGGCCATGGCCACAGACCCTACATTATTACAGTACAACCGTACATTATTACAGTATAGGGGAACAACTCGGGTAACAACTACATTCCTGAACCATCGCACATGTACGTACAGTTTCCATAAACAGAGATCAAGCCAGTCGGGTATTTTCAGCATTTGACATTCTCCTTGTCTCCGATGACATTCCTGAATTATTTAGGCTACCTAATGTCATTGTGTATAGGCTAGGCCTAGCCTAGACTTTGTGATGTAACTTTAGTATAGGGTGTAGAACATTGTATAAATTTGAAGCACGCCCTCTCTGTGTGTTACCCATCTCATACATGTATGTCGGTCAGTACCTCAATAAACAATCCTAGTAATCCACGAAGTGCCTCTGGCTGGTCATTAACTTACATGGTGTCAGAAGTTGAGGGAAATAATCAACTTCAAGTGGATTCACATATTGAAGGTATATTTGTACAGTAAAGTACGATAGTATACATTATTGCTGCTTGGGTACAGCTAGGCCCATCTATAGCAACGAAACATGGCCGACTATGGGTTACGTAGACCGGATCCGATTTCCTTTCAAGGAAACGTAGCTGAAAACTGGAGACGTTTCGAACTTCGAACGATTTCGATGTATATATATAGAAGCCGCCCATGGTAATAAATCAGATAAAGTTTTAACTACAAACCTGCAATTACCGATGCTGACGGCAACGTTACTCCAGCTGAGTCCCCTGAAAAACTGGCAGACCTAAAGAAAAAATGTTGTGACTTATGCTTACCACGAAAGAATGTTATACTAGGAAGACATAAATTCAACACTCTTTATAAATTACCAGATGAACCTGTCCAAGCATATTTAGCTAACGTGCAAACCCTAGCTAAAAGTTGTGAATTTGGTCCGATAACTGACGAGCTAATAAGAGATAGGATCGTATGTGGTGTTGATAAAGAAGTAGTGAGAAAAACGTTATTATCTCAGAGTGAATTAACTTTGGATAAAGCCATTCAGATATGTCTGGTTCATGAAACTACAGAAAATGCAAACAAACAATTGTCACAGACAATCGACGCACTAAAGTTTGAAAAAACCGAATCGCAGCACAGTAAAGTTTGTGGAAGGTGTGGGACATCTCATCCACGATATAATTGTCCTGCATATAACAAAGAGTGCAGCAGATGTGGAATTTTAGGACATTTTGGAACACAGTGTAGGTAACCTAGGGGTACTAGTCCACAGCACAAGCATACTTACAAGAAAACCCAAGGTAAACAAAGATACAAAAAAAGCCCAATAAGCAGACAGTGCATGATATCGCAAGAGAAGAAGAAGCACAAAATGAAGAATTCTTTGTTGTAGAAGGCATAAACATTGATACAGTTGACAGTAAAAATGTAATAAAAACAACTGTAATGGTCAACAATCATCCTCTCACATTAAAGATAGACACTGGAGCCAAGTGTAATGTAATACCACTAATACTCTGCAAAATATTAAAGCTGCCGATGACATAGACCAATCAGAAAAGCCAAATCTGGTAGCATATAGTGGAAATACCATAAATACTTTGGGAATGGCAAGATTAATGATAGATTCAGCCGGAAAACAACACCAACTGAAATTCTATGTTGTTGATGGTGATTACACTCCCATAATTGGATTAGCTGATTCTCTAAAACTTGAGTTGCTATACGTTAATTATAACATGGTACATGTCGTAACACAAGATATTCCAGAACTAACAGAGTTTTCGGATGTTTTTGATGACGATTTGGGCGAGTTACCGAAGAAATATAAGATGTCTGTAGACCCTTCATTACCGCCAGTGGTAAGACCACCAAGGAAAGTTCCAAAGCCCATGAAGGACAAAGTAATTAAAGAATTGGTGTCATCACTCCTGTAGAAGATGCAACAACATGGGTGTCATCAATGGTAGCAACAAGAAAAAAGACCACTGAAGAAATTAGATTGTGCATAGATCCAAGGGATTTAAATGGTGCTCTGAAGAGACCCCATCACCCAATGAAAACTGTTGAGGAAATAACTAGAAATTTAGCCAATGCCACAGTATTCACAGCCTTAGATGCTAAAAATTCTTTTTGGCAGGTGCCATTAGATGAAGAATCTTCAAAGTTGACTACGTTCAACACTCCCCTTGGCCGATACAGGTATCTTAGAATGCCATATGGTGTCAATAGTGGATCAGAAGTATTTCAACGCATAATGGAAATACTCTTTGAAGGATATCCTTGTGAGATAATTGTGGATGACTTGCTAGTCACTGGTAAAGATCTAGACGAGCATGACAAGAATTTAAAGGAGGTGCTACAGAGAATTCAGAAGGTTGGACTGCGCTTAAATAAGAACAAATGCAAGTTTCGACAGAGTCAGGTTTCCTATGTTGGACACCTTCTAACCGACAATGGTATAAAACCTGTTCCTGAGAAGATAAAGGCTATATGCGAGATGCCAGCTCCAAAGGATACACAAGCTTTAAGCCCTTTTCTTGGTATGGCAAACTATTTTTCGAAATTCATAGAGAACTTTAGTGGAGTAGCAGCATCCTTAAGGCAGTTGTTACAAAAAGACACGCAATGGTGTTGGCAACCACATCAGCAGGAATCTTTTGAGAAGCTTAAAAGTATGATAACAAGCCCACCAGTCCTTGCATATTACGATGTGACCAAACACCTAACCCTTACATGCGATGCATCCCAGTATGGTTTAGACTGTGCATGCCTCCAAAATAGTAAACCAATAGCATTTGTCTCACGAACAATGACAGAAACCGACAGCGCTATGCACAAATAGAAAAAGGGCTGGTAAGCATAGTGTTTGCAACAAAGAAATTCCATCAGTACATATATGGGAAACAAATAACCATACAACAGACCATCAACCACTTATAACCATTGTGAAGAAGCCACTTCACAAGGCACCAGCTCGTCTGCAGAAATTACTAATGCAGTTAAAAAGATACCACTTTGAGTTGGTATACAAGAAAGGTGCTGAGCTATATTTGGCAGACACCTTATCACGAGCACCTACTACAGATACTAGTGATGATGATTATCTGTATGACACATCTCTGATACTAAACAAGAAGAGCTGCAAAATGCAACGAAAGATGATCGCACTCTACAGATGTTGATTAACACAATAAATTAGGGATGGCCAAAAACTCCAAAGTCGTGCCCTCCAGAAATACGAAGTTATTTTACATTCAGAGATGAACTCTAGGTAGACAATGGAATAGTTACGAAAGGACATAAAAGCATAATTCCTAGCTCTCTCCAGTCATCATATACACAAATACTACACAAAGGAC
>NW_022758991.1:362414-365461 GCF_011630105.1 Anneissia japonica
TCAGCCACAGTAATAGTGAAACTGAAGCTTCACCTTGCTACCCATGGTACACCGCAGATTCCCATAAGTGATAATGGAGGTCAGTATTCAGGTCAACAATTCAAACAGTTCGCATCAGAATCAGGGACATATCCAGGGGGAGAGCCGTACACAATGTTAACATTTTAAAGCTTATTCTTCAGCCAATACAAATTCTTTCCTGGGATCACTCAAAATAAATCTTCTAAAACGGTTCTCAAATCACCGGCACAAAGACTACTATCACGAACAACTAGAAATCCTCTCTACACAAACAAATTCTTACTGACACCAAAACCAATCAATACAAAAGTTGTAAGAAATCAATTAGAAATGAAGAGAAACCAACAGAAGCGCTACTATGACAAAAAAGCACAGACAAGCGCGCACCCATCGCTACAACAAAACCAGACAGTTCGAATAAGAACATAGAAAGGACATGATCGCCTGGAAACGATCAGCAAGATTCTGGAACAGCCAAGATCATATATGGTCGATACCGGTGAAACGCAAATAAGAATAAACAGAAAATATCTGCTTCCTGTAACAGAAAACAAGCCGATACAAAAAGCTGTTTATATACCATTACAATTCCAGGACACACAGCCGATACACAACCCAAAACCACAAATGCAAACTCAGCCTTGTGAAGAACTACCACAAAATTCAACACAGATTCAGCCAACAAGAATCCGAAGTGGACGAACTGTCAAACAAAATCCCAAATACAATAGCTCTATGTTTGCCCAGTAACTAAAAAAAAAAAGAAAAAAGGAAAAAAAATGCAAGCGTTGATTGAACATTGATTGGATTACTAAACGTTGATTATTGAACATTAATTTGATTGCTGAAAATCGATTATTGAACATTGAATAAATATTGATTATACATTGCTTATTGAACATTGATTGAACATTGCTTGGATTGCTGAACATTGAATGAACATTAATTATACATTGATTATAGACCATTGTTATTGGATTGGAATTTATAAGTAAAATGGAAATTAAAAATTGAACAGGAATTTAAGATAGAAAAGATCACAATTGAATGAATATTAAACACAATCACACTTTTGACTTAAAACGTTTTATTGTTCTCATGTTTAAAAAAAGGAAACAAAAGGATGAAAAGATTTAAATTTACTACAAATTGATCATGTTTAAAAAAAACTCTCTTAAACAAAATAAAAGAAGGAAGATGTAGAACATTGTATAAATTTGAAGCACGCCCTCTCGGTGCGTTACCCATCTCATACATGTATGCCGGTCAGTACCTCAATAAACAATCATAGTAATCCACGAAGTGCCTCTGGCTGATCCTTAACTTACATAGGGGACCTGGCTGGCTAGCTCTTCCCACCCCCAGGCTGTCCATATAATGAGTCCACATCTTAACATAATGTCATTGTCAAAATATTGAATTCCAACATCATACATGGAGTCCATTACAATTCAAAGCTGTTTTCTGTTTCTCAAGCATAAAATACTACACTTTATTTAATATCAGTATAGGCCTACATCTTTGTGCAGCCTACGTATATTGTCGATCTTAATTGTAAAGTTAAACATTTTCTATATTTCATCTTTATGTTGTGTTTTTGTCAGGAGTAAAAAAAACCCCAAAAAACATGAGGCATCCATGCCGTTATTAATGGTGCTACTGTAAGTATTGGCGAAGATGGACATGAAAACTTAAAATACAATTTATTATCAGATCACCACCCTGAGCTGCCGTATGTGCTACCTGCCAACATACTAGTATATCTATGGAGGCATTATAATAATTTTGATCGGTTCTTGAAGATGGTCTTGTGCAAACAATTGGTGAGTTTTGTTGTAAAAATAATAATAAGTGAATACTTTATTAAAGCGAATGGTATACAGACATAATGTGATTGGGATTCCATTTCATCACTTGTCACAATGGTAAGGATTAGATGATGTACGCGTAAAATTAGATTTCAGAATTCCATGATATACGGTAATAGTAAACAAAATACTACATTGTCGTCTTATGCTAATGACATTTTTAATTAAAGCATAATGTTTGTTAATTTTTTTGTCTTTACTTTATTTTCTTTTATTTTAATTGTATTTGATAAACCTACTTTCATATATTTATCTAAGAAATTACACAGCTTGAATAATTGTTTGTGTACCTGTACACAAACAGTGTACAGTGCTGAATTTGTGATGTGCAGCCTGAGAGTCACCTAACAGACTACTATTTAAACTTGCACAAAACACCTCATTTAAACTTATCACAGAACAAAAATTTCAAAATACATCAACTACTTCATGTGATGGAATTTTGGTGCTATTATATAATCGTTTGTTTTATTTACATGGTAATTCACTTACATATTTATATTATATTTTACAGTATTTTCAAGCCTTGAAACTTGTTTAACAACATTTAAATCTATCCTGAACAACTTTGTTTCCTGACTTCATCTGAACTGGATCAAAAAGTACTAAGAAGTTTCAAAAGCACAAGATTGTCAAAATCGGTAAGTAAATAGATAGATTCTAAAAACCAAATGTTCGGGCGAGACTTTTTTATACCTTCTTTATCGAACCCGCCTACTGCAAATGTTGATGTTTTTTAAATTTGAGCAATTAGCGCACCCACTGCCACAAAAAATGGAAATTACAGTAAAAAATTAGTTTTTTAAAATTAAAATTATATTATGTCCTCCACTGCCTTGAAATCTCCAAACACATTTATATAAATTTTAAGCATTTAACCATCCTTCTTTACATTCGCCAATAAAATTTATTTTTTTTAAATATTTATTTTCTTCTCCGTCTGGATGTTTTAGGCAAACTGTCTGCTGAATAAAACAACTAAATTTTATCTTTATTTTTATTCTGCCCTCCTCCGATGATCTTTAGAAGAATAAGTACGCAAAACAAGGAATAAAGGAAGTCTCGCCTTAGCTACTGATGAAATAATATCCATGTAACATAACAATGTTAAGGATTACTCTGTAAATCTAACCACTACATTGTTACTTTATTATTCGT
>NW_022758991.1:365475-373204 GCF_011630105.1 Anneissia japonica
TTAATAGATTCTAAAAACCAAATGTTCGGGCGAGACTTTTTTATACCTTCTTTATCGAACCCGCCTACTGCAAATGTTGATGTTTTTTAAATAAAAATAAAATTTTATTTTTGAGCAATTAGCGCACCCACTGCCACAAAAAATGGAAATTGCAGTAAAAAATTAGTTTTTTAAAATTAAAATTATATTATGTCCTCCACTGCCTTGAAATCTCCAAACACATTTATATAAATTTTAAGCATTTAACCATCCTACTTTACATTCGCCAATAAAATTTATTTTTTTTAAATATTTATTTTCTTCTCCGTCTGGATGTTTTAGGCAAACTGTCTGCTGAATAAAACAACTAAATTTTATCTTTATTTTTATTCTGCCCTCCTCCGATGATCTTTAGAAGAATAAGTACGCAAAACAAGGAATAAAGGAAGTCTCGCCTTAGCTACTGATGAAATAATATCCATGTAACATAACAATGTTAAGGATTACTCTGTAAATCTAACCACTACATTGTTACTTTATTATTCGTAAAACTCAATCTGTTTAGCTTCTATAAATATATATTGAATTATTGGATGATACTCTTATTAATTGTACTCAACACATCTTAATAAAATCATATTTAAGACAATCAAAGCGTTTAATACTGTAAAGACCAGCTAAACGTTCGTGTGCAAACAAATTTCACAAGTACGATACAAAATTTATAAATATTGTATGTTAATGAGGATTGTAATTATCATATAATTATTAGCTATGTCTGGCCAGCTAAACCCTAGCAGATAGGCAGGCTTATTCTTGGGCCTAGCTAGCATTAGACAGAAGCTGTAGGCTTTTCTAGCCTAGAACTCATGATACGATATTGTCATCATAGATGATCTATAGTATGGTGTTCATCTCATGAATAAATTCAGGTATTAGGGCACATAGAAATAATTATTAGAATAATACTCCTTTAAAAAAAAAATGTGATGAGGGTGGTTTTTTTTTATTCCCGCATCAATATTTCCAAATAGTTAATGTGCACAGGAGTGATATGTGCCCTTATCAATTCGCGAAAGTTTCATGTCACAAAAGTTTCTTGTTTTACATTAGTTGTAATGCTTTAATTTTTTGTACACCAAGCCTCTTAGTTTTTACAGCCTTGCTGAAGACTGAGTGGTTAATTCTAGGCAAATAATTGTGTTGCATTTATCTGTGATGCAATTGTCAATGAGTCAGGTCAAGTCAATGAAAACACTAATTTTCAAAATTTTATTTGTGTTGCATGTCTTTTTTTTATTTGATAAATCTAAATGAGTAAATCTTAAAAGCTATTATTTTTAGGTCTTCTTCTTTTTTCTTTCTCAGGGCCAGTTTGCAGAATTCTGAAATGCGAGGATGCAACTAGATAGGAAAAAAAGGAGGCGATTGGATATTTTCTTAATAACCTTTGTGAAAAGTATGAGGGAAAAAGGCATTCGCACTGTCTGTTACTATGATTCATGGTGAAACTATTGACGATTCTTATTGATAAACTCTTGCATAGACCCTACCAAATTGAGGATATTCATAATCTGTAAAAACGTTAAATATGTGATATTCCCAATGCGATCAAAATGATGGAATATTCTTACTTCCCAAGGACTGGAGAAATTGAATTGTATAGTTATTAAGGGACATTAAGAAATTTTGATTTCATTTACCACTATTTTGTATTTGCAATTGACAATATTGCTTTTTCTACAAAATAAATAAAATGATTGATGTGTTAAAATGAAATAACCGTTTTGTTTAATCATTGCAGTGAAAATATTTTGTACTATACGTGCAGTTGAAAAGCTTCATTTTCAGAAAAGGAGTAATTTGTTGAAATGTACACCTAGTTCATGGTCATCGACTCAGCCAATATTCAAACCAGAGTTAGAAGCCAAGTCAGAAATGTGTGGCCTCCATATTTGTTCTCGCTGGGCCATGTCAACTAAACCATACAGGCTCCCATATGGGCAAACCAATATGCCATCCATATGAGCCAGAAAATATGGGCCTCACATATGGGTCGGAAAATATAGGTCCCATATGTGAAACCCATATGCCACCCATGTAAAAATGCATGTGGGTTCCATGTGGGCCCCAAATGGGTTATATCTGGGCTATGTGGGCTAAATCATATGGGCCCCACATCGATCTTGGGTGCAGAATCCGGAGGTTTCCTCAAGGATTGCACATATGGTACTCATATAGATCTGCATATGGGCACCATATGTGTCCCTTATGGGCTTGTTACCTGGGGAAGGGTTCTACGAGGAGTATTGTCTGTCAAAGGTTATGTTTTTTCGGAAATATATCTCACAATGGAAAAAATAGAAACCTGCATATAAGCCTACTGAATATTTTAAAAGAAAATTAACTTCTACAACCAGCATTTGTGAAGATGACCTATAATATTTTCCCAACTAATTTGTATAATTAAGCTAACTTGCTTATCATATGGGACATGTGACGGAGGTATAATTTTTGCAATTTACTTTCGTCAAGTTCTCGAAACGTTTTAAAACACATTTGTTTGTCGTTTCTTCCATAACTATGATTATTGCAAAAAAAAATAAAAAAAAAAAATATGGCGACTATTTTAAATTCGAGCTTATTCAAGCGAATGCCACTTTTCTCACACTTCAAAGATGAGTCTCCGTTCCGCAACCTATGGTTCGCGACCCAATGTTTGGTTCGTCGCGAAGAAATTTTGATGGGTCCATTTGATGGAGTCTACTTTTAAACGTCAAGGAGGGGTTAGAGGTCATTTGAGTGGATATTGATTTTGATAGTAGGCCTTATTATGTTCAATATGCATGCTGCAAACATGGTTTGTTATTTAAATGTGATGGAAAAGCTTACCAGCGCATGTGACTGTTTTCAGGTTATCCAGGTCGAAGGTTATTTAAAGTCAAATGTTGGAAAACATGATATAATGTAATGGTACATGTAGTTAGCAAAATTCTTGAATCTCGTTCATAGCATTCGCTCGAAATTTCAAAATAGTAATATTTTTTTTGCAATAATCATAGTGAATTGCAGAAATTACACCTCCATCACATGCCATATAGACCCCTTGCAATGTTTACATTGGACCTGGCTGAAACGCTGGCGGCGCCCTAACTGGAGGCAGAAAGTTAAGGCTGTCTTTATACTGTTATATTTTTGTTGTGCCAAAAATATGAAAGCTACAGCATGGATGAAAATCACATATGACATATTTACATATATTAGGCGGTGACATTAAAATTTAAAAGTGAAGTATCTTTATTTTTTCTATTTTTATTAAATTTTTAAACTCATACCTACTTTACACGAATAAGTGGTTTATGGTTTTTTTTTTCAATTTTATCACTACAGAACCCAGCAGTGACAAAGGTAAGGTCTTGACTCATTATTAGTTCATGTGATTTGAAAGGTTATCAATAATAACTAAAAGATAAATTTTATTGTTTAAATTTCATTGTGATATATTTGAAATGAAGTTTTCTGTAACAGTTTAATGTTTATATATAAGTCACATACTTTTTATTCATATTATAGAACCTATGATGTGGAAGGGTGACACCCTTCAATTGAAAGAAGTGAGCATTGAACTTTCGAAAAATATCTGACTTGGTGAGTTAAGCCGACAATGCATAACCACAATTAATTTGTTGGTGAAAGAAGAGTAATAAGGAAGGGAAGTATTTTGGAAAATAATTGTGTTAGTTGTTAAAAAAGTTAGAATTTTTAAAAATAATTGTTGGTTGTTAAAAATGTTATAATTGTGGTGTCTGTTAAAAAACAGTTTAGATTTCGGAAAATAATTGTTCAAAAAAATGTCTTAAAATTAAACTTTTATCAAATGCATTAAGAAAAATTGTGCAATAGTTGGGTTGCTTGTTTAAAAAAATGTTTAGATTTATGAAAATAATTGTGTTGTTCGTTGAAACAATATATAATTGAAACTTGTATAAAATGCATTAAGACAAATTGTGCAATACTTGTGCATTATAGAAAAATTGTGCAATACTTAGGTCGTTTGTTCAAAAAAATGTTTAAATTTATGAAAATAATTGTGTTGTTTGTTCCAAAAAATATTAAAATGAAACTTGTATAAAATGCATTAAGAAAAATTGTGCAATACTTGAGTTGTTTGATTAAAATAAAAAAATGCTTTATAAATGAAACTTGTATAAAATGCATTAAGACAAATTGTGCAATACTCGGGTTGTTTGATCTGTTACAAAAAATGTATGACACTTTTATCAAATGCATATAAAAAATTGTGCAATACTTAGGTAAAAAAATATATGTTTGATTATTCTATGAATTTGACGGATAAATGCTGCCCCACCGCAGTGATATTTTAATTACTTTGTCTATGTTGTGCAATCTTTTTTTATCTTGTTGACGAAAAAAAAAATAATAAAACTATAAATAAATAAAAAGACTTTGCTAAGCACGATCCAGAAACTTGAAAAAGTCCAGTTTATTCTGTAAGGCGAGACTTTTTTTTTATAGCTTGTTTAGCGAACCCAACCAGGAATTTCCAATTTTGAGAATGCAACTATTACAGTAGATCAGTTGGGTGTCACAAAACCACCTGTATGACACCCCTGTATTGTTGTTGTGCTGTGACACTACCACCAGTACCAATGTGCCTTCCACTATGCCCCACAATTAATCGTGATGATGTAAAATCAAATAGGGGCTTTAGCAATTTCATGGGGTTTGCATCACCATAGATTGTATCTTGATGAATCTCCTGAATTTATAGTTGAGACAGATGACAGGCCTCTAGTTAAAATATTTTCTTCTAAAGAATTACATAAGATGTCCTGCCGTATTGAAAGATGGGTGGTAAAAGCTCAAAGTTACCGGTTTAAGGTTGTTTATACTCCTGGGTCAAATTATCCAA
Organism: Anneissia japonica; assembly: GCF_011630105.1. Taxonomy (NCBI): domain Eukaryota; kingdom Metazoa; phylum Echinodermata; class Crinoidea; order Comatulida; family Comatulidae; genus Anneissia; species Anneissia japonica. The sequence goes on from NW_022758991.1 coordinate 370,388, forward strand.
TTGACTATATGTCACGACATCCGATAGTTTCTATGCCGTGTACTGGTGTAAAATCTGCTGAGCATATTTCATTTATACAAGCACATTATAAACCAAAAGCTACTTCATTGGTAGATATTAAATCTGCTACTGAGAAGGATCCTACACTAATGTTTGTAGTACAATGCTTAAAAACTAATGAATGGAGAAAAGCTCCTAAAGGTTTTGATAAAGAGTTGCTAAAAATATTTAACAACATCAAAGACGAATTATGTTTTGCAAACGGTATTTTACTTAGAGGATCTAGAATTTTAATACCTACGTCATTCCAAATGCAAATAGTTACTACTGCGCATGAGGGTCACTTAGGTATCTCCAAAACAAAAGCTTTGATGAGGGAAAAGGTATGGTTTCCTGCGATGGATAAACCGATAGGTTCTATGCCGTGCACTGGTGTAAAATCTGCTGAGCATATTTCATTTATACAAACACATTATAAACTAAAAGCTACTTCATTGGTAGATATTAAATCTGCTACCGAGAAGGATCCTACACTAATGTTTGTAGTACAATGCTTAAAAACTAATGAAATGAGAAAAGCTCCTAAAGGTTTTGATAAAGAATTGTTAAAAATATTTAACAACATCAAAGACGAATTATGTTTTGCAAACGGTATTTTACTTAGAGGATCTACAATTGTAATACTTACGTCATTGCAAATGCAAATAGTTACTACTGCGCATAAGGGTCACTTAGGTATCTCCAAAACAAAAGCTTTGATGAGGGAAAAGGTATGGTTTCCTGCGATGGATAAACTAGTGCAATTTCTCAATGTTATGCTTGTCAGGTTAATGTTGATAACAAAATTATAGATCCATTAAAACCAACGAAATTACCTTCCACTGTTTGGTCACACCTTGCTACTGATATGTATGGTCCTTTACCCTCTGGAGAATATTTAGTAGTTGTAATTGACGAATACTCCCGTTATCCTGAGGTAGAAGTAACAAGTTCCACTAGCTCAGCTTCTGTGATTCTAAAGTTAGATCGTATTTTCACAACTTTTGGGTATCCTAATAACTTAAAGAGTGATAATGGCCCACCTTTTAATTCTCATGAATTCAAAACATATGCCGATAACTCTGGTTTTAAACATCGAAAGGTTACTCCTGAGTTTGGACGAGCAAATGGGTTGACTGAAAACTTTATGAAAAATTTAGGGAAAGTTATTAGATGTTCATTAGTTGAAAGTAAAAATTGGAAGCAAGAAATGAGAAAATTCTTAATGAACTATCGTGCAACACCTCATCCATCTACAGGAAAAAGTCCTGCAGAATTAATGTTTGGTCGACAAATTAAAACTAAATTACCTTCTATGTTTGATCAAATAATAACTAAGTAGTTTGTTCATGATGACGTTGAGAAAACCCATGACAAAAGCATGATTAAGAATAAGATTTATCATGATAAAAAAAGAAAGGTAAAGATTATGTATTTTCCCAAGGGCGAACAAGTGTTAGTAAAGCAAAGTAAACGAACTAAATATGAACCACGTTATAGAAAAGACATTTATGAAGTTGTTGATAGTAAAGGTAGTATGGTAACTGCCAAGAATAAAGAAGGAAGAAGTGTTACAAGGGATAAATCTTTCTTTAAATTGTATCATGGTCCAGGAAAGAGTTTTGTGAATAATGATTTTGATGAAGATGAGAAGTTAGATAGAATAATGAAAGAAATTAAAGATAAAGAGATATCCACAAGGAGTGTACCAACACAACTTGAGAGTGTACCATCTGTAGAGGAAACTATAGAAAGAAATGAAACTGAAAATGTACCTATTACAGTGCCTGTTCTTAGAAGATCTAATAGAGTTAGGAAGCCGAATATCAAACCTGGTTTTGTTTATTATAAATGATGACACTGTGCAATGAATGATAACACTGAGATTTATTGTATTAATTATATTATATATTTTTGATATATATTTTTGGTAACAAGTTAATAATTAAAACAGAAATATATATTTATAGATAAGGAAATTATATTTGTTGTATATAAAATATAAAATGTAAAAAAATTTTGGCTAAGGAAAGGGGATATGTAGTGATTAGTTAATATGTAAATTCTTATATGTAAATTGTTCCATGTGCAAATTCTTGTTATTAAAAGGAGTGTTATGTAACAGAACAGTTCAGTACAGTATAGTCAGTTGTTGAGTATACTTCTTTGTGTGAACACATCTATTACAGTCCTTATTCGCATAGATACCTCGTCGATTTCTAGCAAGAGTCGTACCTTCGAATATTACAACGACGGATGTGAGGGAAACAAACGCATTGCAGTTGCAACCAAAGATTCGAAATGTTTTTTCACATATACCTACGAATGGTACGACGAAATGCCTGTCCTGAAGTTGCTGTGCAAGCGAACGATCGTCTCAAACGACGTGCATCACGAAGCATTACCCAGGTTACTTAGAACGTACGTACAACAGGAGGATAGACCGACCGTCTTTCTGTAGATAAACAAATACGAATATCAATCAATCAATCAATCAATCATATTTTATTGTAATTGTTCAGGAGAACATAGAAATTTGTTTTGCTCTGTGGTAAAAACACATTCCAAAAGGCAGAACAAACAAACACAAACAAAGAAACAAAGTGCAAAAGTATGAAACATTTACCTACAATTTAGAGCCCTAAACTATTCCTGAATCTAGCCTTAGTGGCTTTCAATGAACGAAAACGTCGACCACTGCGCATCAATTGGAATAGGTTTGAGGCAGGATGAGTTTGGTCGCCCATAATAGCCTCTGCCTTTTTAAGAAGCCGATCA
>NW_022758991.1:373806-377129 GCF_011630105.1 Anneissia japonica
ACAAAGAAACAAAGTGCAAAAGTATGAAACATTTACCTACAATTTAGAGCCATAATTGCTCTAGGAAAGAAACTATTCCTGAATCTAGCCTTAGTGGCTTTCAATGAACGAAAACGTCGACCACTGCGCATCAATTGGAATAGGTTTGAGGCAGGATGAGTTTGGTCGCCCATAGTAGCCTCTGCCTTTTTAAGAAGCCGATTATGGAAAATGGTTTCCAGAGGCATTTGTTCCAAACCAATGATATGCGTTGCAGTCCTGACGATTCTGTTAAGGGCATATAAGTCGTTTTCGGTAGCGCCCCCGAACCAGACGGTTATAGATAATGTTAAAATGCTTTCAATTACTGCTCTATAAAAAGACATCAAAATAGTCATTTCGTCTTAGGTTTCGTCATTAAGTACGATATACGTTATTCAGTTCACAGGAACTTTCATTATTATTGATTATGTGGGTTGAGTTTAGATTAGACGAAATAAAAGAAAAGCAAAACAAACAATTTATGTGTCAATCTTCATTTATTTCAATTTTCAAATCAACAATGCATTTTTGCCTGTTCGCATGTTGCTAACTCTAACAGAAACGGATTGTAAAAATACACAGATATGTAAAAATGCACGATTTTTTTTTTACCGTACCAAGAAAGTAACTTTAAAGATCAACCAAACAATGCCTATAGTTTCAACTATACAAAGTGTCCACCCGACTGCCGCGAGTGCGACGGGACTGATGTGATCCGTTGACGGCGAGTCCAGATAGGCGTTCTTCACCTGCACGTTCGGCAAGTGCTCCGACCGCCTTGGGTCCAACTCGAAGTCGGCGTTCGTCACCTGCACATTCGGCACGTACTCTGACGGTCTTGATTCCAACTCGACATCCGCGTTCGTCTTTTCCACTGTCTGCACGTGCTCCGACGGACTTCGGACCAACTCGACGCTGGCGTTCGTCGACATCCAACTGCAATGCGGATCTTGCTTGCGGGTGCGATCCTTCAGGCTTCGGCACTGCCGTTGAAGAGGGATTTCGTAAAGTCGATCTGAAGAGGCTACGTACAAAAAGTTCCGTGCAACCCGGCGTTCGTGATCGGTTGCTCCGTCGCGCGCATGACATACAGAAAAACGGCCCAATTTTGCGACAGCAGCAATTTCAAGACTCGACCGTCGTCCGTTCCGACGAAAACGACCGTACGGTTACCGGTCGTCACGGTCAACGTCTTCAACCTGTAGTTTTGTCAAACTATTTAGCATATGGGTCACATGCAAATTAAATATGGGCATGCCCATATATAACTGCCCACATATTTGGCATATGAGATCCACTTGGATTAAATATGGGCTTCCAATATTTACTTGCCCATGTATTTGGCATATGGGTCCCATGTATATTATATATGTGGGCATGCCCATATCTATTTTCCCATATATTTGGCACATGGGCCATATGCGAAATTAATATGGGCACACCCATATTCAACTACTCAGGTATTTGGCATGTGGGTCCCATGTAGATAAATATGGGCATGCCCATATGTATTTTCCCAGTTATTTGGCACATGGGCCCCATGCGGCTTAAATGTGGGCATTTCCATATTTATCTGCCCAGGTATTTACCATATGGGGCCGATGTACTTTAAATATGGGCATTCCCATATATATTTGCCTATATATTTGGCATATGGGCTCCATATGGGTAAACCATGGGCAAGGCCCATATGTGATTGCCCAGACGGATCCCATAAAGGTAAAAAAAAAGTTGTAGCCCATAAGACTTTTCCCAGATATTTTGCATATAGGCCCCATGTGGGATTGTTACCTGGGTTGAATTTTATTGTTCGCATGCCTTATAAATGAAACGCTCAAAATGTTAATGCTTCTGTCACAAAATGCGCGGTTTGGCCATTTTTGACTTATTTCTACATTCGAAGTTAAAAGAAAATATTACATTTGTGAGCGAAGAGGTCATGTTTTAATCGCATTTGTGGGCGATGATCGTTATTACATTAATTTTGTGGGCGGTGTGTTGTTACATCTGTGGGCGTTATAACATTTTGTGGGCGTTTTCATATCTGTGGGTGAAACAGGGCCTGCCCCCCCCCCCCATTCTTGACTGTTCCCAGCACCAGTGACAAACATTTTACGAATATTCTACAACGCTGCAATGTCATTATTATCATCATTTGGTGCTTAGGGACCTTGTTTATTTTCGCCTTATAAACTGACCTATTATTATTATAACATATAGATTTTTCATTATTATTATTATTATTATTATTATTATTATTATTATCATTATTATTTGATACTTAGAGACCTTGTTTATTTGCGCCTTATAAACTGACTTATTAAACTGATTATTATTATTATTATTATTATTGTTGTTCCATTTTAGAAAAGTATTAAGTGTTAGCGCGTATTACGTAATCACGTACCGTAGTTATAGCGGCAATAACGCGTACGACCGAAGTGCGTACTTCTATTGATCGCGTGCGTAGGCCTATCGCTCTATTCAAATGTTTGTTCAGAAACAGAAGATAGAGGCTACGTTCAGACCTGTGAGATACGCCAGGCGTATCTAACGCCGGGCGTACGTTAATCCATGGCGTAACTAGCAAGATGTCCAGACTGGGCGATTAATGAACGCGGCGTAAGTATTCGCGCGAAATATTCGTATTCGTAATTCGCGCATTTTATTTTCTGTTTACATCTAGGTTTATTTTGATTGTTCAAATCTTGGCTGAGTTCAAAATCACCGATGCGTGACTGTCGTAAATCAGTGGCGTACGCTAATCTGGGGTCTGTTGCTGGATTACCGTACGCCAGTGATTGCGTGATAATACTGGCGTTCGCTACGCCGCGCACAAGTTCACACCACTCGATTAACGTTACGCTAGCGTAAGTCGTAAGTCTGAACATAGCCAAAGTTCTCCCATAGGGATATAATAAGAATACTAGAGCGCTAACAATGCATTCGATGTTCGAAATACGCAGAGTTGTGTGCGTGTACTATCCAAGATGGCTGCCATTGATTCAGCCAATCAAATTTCGCCTAAGCACTATCATTTTTAATGGCGCCCTCAATTTGCACAGAAAGTTCAGTATAGCTAGTTACCCGTATGTTTGAAACCCGAGCGTTGCAGGGTATTGGTGTAATCAAAGAGTATAAATAGAACAAGAGAGCAAAGTCCTGTTCGTAAAAACGTCATGCCTGTGTAAGACGCCCACTAACGGTTGTATATTCTTTTTATTACCCAGTGCAGCGCTGCGCAGCGCGGTAGAAGTACGCCCGCTATAAACTCAGTAAGCAGAAAACAAAAGTACAGTATC
>NW_022758991.1:378805-379347 GCF_011630105.1 Anneissia japonica
GAAGGATGTACTGGGTTCTTTATAGTGCACACGAGCCATTGTATACACTGGGCCTACGGTTTATAGTCCTTATCCGAGAAGACTTGTTCTACCACCAGAACCATAGGCGAGCGAGCCGTTCGAACCAGATGCATAATTACATATTCTAACTGGACTCTGTACATAGGATGTATACATTGTGCCTGTACCCAGCTAACACAAAACGTTTAAAAAACGTTTTGAATTGGTTTTAGTTTGGGTTTCGTTTTTGTGGAACGTTTTCAAAACGTTTTTAAAACGATAAGTATGCTTTCTGATAGGAGACTTTTGCACAAAAACGTTAACAAAACGTTACAAAAACGTATGCAAAAACTTACAAACTAGTGTGTAAAATAGAACGAAATCACAACGTTCTTTAAACGTTATATCACAACCAATTTTCACCAATTTTCACAAAAATTGTTATCGTTTTTATAAAACGTTTTAAAAAGAATTTTAAAACGTCGATGTGTAAACATTGCCTTTTGATTGCAGATTGTTTGCACCAAAACGTTAAAAAAACG
>NW_022758991.1:379373-385740 GCF_011630105.1 Anneissia japonica
AAATCACAACGTTTACAGAACGTTATATCACAACCAAATTTTCACCAATTTTCATAAAAAATGTTATCGTTTTTATAAAACGTTTTAATAACAATTTTAAAACGTCGCTGTGTATTGTTGCCTTTTGTTTCCAGATTCAATGCACCATAACGATATAAAAACGTTATAATAACGTACGCAAAGACTCCTCAACAAATGTATAATTAGAACGAAATCACAACGTTCACAGAACGTTATATCAAAACCAAATTTTCACCAATTGTCGAGAAATTGTTTTCGTTTTTATAAGTCGTTTTAAAAACGATTTTAAAACGTCGCCGTATTGCGTTTTAATTGCAGTTTCCTTGTACAAAAAGTTATAAAAACGTTGTAATATCGTAAGTAAAATACTTACAAACACGTTTGAAACACGTTTATCACAATTAAATCACAGCATTCACAGAACGTTACCTCGCAACCAAAAATGACCACCACTTTATTCCAGCAATTTAATTTACTTATTTTATAAAGACCAAACGTACCCAATGCTACGCCCAAACAATTAACATAGGTAATCAATCAAATTTGAACCAATTATTCAGGTTAATTGTTTTCTTTAACTTTAACACATTAATCTGTATAAATCTACGTGGTCACCGTCATCATCCATGCATTTATAATGAGTCATAGCCACGAATAAAATTTACTGATTTGTCAACAAGCGTCACGTGACAATTTATGTACGAGAACACGCGCAACCGTTGACCGATTGCCATTTTGCGCCTGTTTTTCGTTGGATGAGTGACGCCCGTTTTCTGAATTCAACTTCTGCTGATACTTTTAGAAACCCTAACTTTTAATCTGATCGTAACAATTTTATGAAACTTTAGAAGGTAAGTTTATTGTTTGATATACATTAAGTTGAATTGTCTTTTAGAAAAAACACAATAAGAAAACAAGCCAGAGCCGTCGGTAGGCCTAGGCCCCAGGCGAGGAAAACACGTCAATCAACTAGCCAGCCCAGGCCTAGGTAGGTAGCCAGAGAGTTGAAAACTAAGTAGGAACAGATTTGCTAGCAAATGGAGCACAAAGGCGCACTGAGAGCTGAGGGTTTAATGCTCATGCCCTAGGGAAAAAAAATCCGTTTTCTGCAATAGTTTGTTGGTGTTATTTGACGTCAGGTTTTTTGGTTTTGTCATGGTTCTATCTAAATACGGATCCTAGGCCAGGGCCTAGTTCTACAGTTAACCTGTGCTGTAGGCCTATGCCTAAGTGTATTATTAAACTGCGAGGCATTTAATGACAAATGTTCCTTTTAATAGTTTTAAATCAAGAACAAATCTGGGAATATCATGATGGATGAGGTAAAATGCGCCTTGTCTGTCTCATGCTAGCGGTCCGGTTGAATTAGACAGATGACTATAAACAATAAATTTAAATGTGTTAGGCCTATGTTATTATACATTATTTACTATGGTTTTGTAATTTATATATTTTTATTTTTGTACTATTTGTTACACTTTATATATAATAAATGATAAGAATGTATGGAGTTTTGTTTTTTTTTACTATCTGGCAAGCTGACTGAGCAAATACTCACAAAATTTAAATTAAACGATAGAAAGAACAAGTAAATAAATTTAAATACGTCCCAAAAATATTTAATAAATCAGTGCAAAAACCGAGTATTAAATAAATTGAAATAATTGAGTAAATAAACTGAAATACATCCCAAACAACAGTACAAAGAGCGAATAATTTAATTGAAATACGCCGCAATTAACGCACTACATTCACTGAGAGATGCACTTGGCGTTCCATAGAAATGACCGGCGGCTCAACTTGTCGGCGGCTCAACCGGTCATAATCCGTCTGTCTCATGCTAGCGGCCCGGTTGTATTTGCCCTGGTACTGGCACATAGGCCTAATCTAATTAGTTTTACTAGTGATTCTTAGGCATGACGTTTTTATATTTTTCATGAGAAGTTGCTAGCTATAATATTACAGTTAAGATTTCTAAGTCTGACTTTCAGTGTCGGAACAGGTCACAATGTCATTCACCATTTTGATTGTGCTGAATACTATTTTTGTATTGCCTGTATGACTGCTCATTTGTGGATTTTATATATTAATTTTTTATAAACTCTTTAATATTTTTTGGTTGATGCCATTAATTGATAAATTTATGTTTACTTTTAGTTACCAATGACCTGTATGACTGTTCATTTGTGGATTTTATATATTAATTGTTTATTAACCTTTCTTTATTTTTTGGTTAATGCCATTAATTGATAAATATATGTTTACTTTTAGTTACCAATGACCTGAGGGAAGAAAGTTCAACAGCATTTAAGCAAGTCCACCGTTCTTCAGTAAAGGCACTCTGTATGCATTATTAAATACTGTAAGTCCAGGCTTTATCTTATTATTATTATACAATATTACGTCATTGTTTGTTAATTATTGAAATGGTGGGCTATCAGCACGATATGTTAACCTTGTATGTACTGTATGCGTATGTTTATCATTCCATAATGATCACTTCAAACAGTTTAATTACCTATCATATTTTCATTTATTACTTTCATTATATTAACTGATACATTGATTTAGAATGGGAAACCCATTCAGTCCCATAAGCGCTTTAAGCGCTCTCTAATTATCGTCAGTAATTAATCAATTAATTAACAATAATTAAAAAAAAAACGTATGTGCAGTAATGTGTGCATGTATTTTCATTAAATATTCGGGAAAATATCAAAAAATTTTATAAAAAAAATGTTTCTTGGTGCTTTTTTAATTAACTTGAATGATTAGAGTAATTAAAAATATGAAATATGATCGTTATTTTTGTAATATGATACCCTTGAACGGGAAGGCGCCGCCGTCAACACTGATGAATAAAATCGTCTAAAAATACACTTTTTTTCAAAAAGTAACAAATCTGACACTTTCCTATAATATAAATATATATTCAATATACATACTGTACCCTGTCTCTTATACACATCTAGATGTGTATAAGAGACAGACATAAAACAAAATTAGTAGTTGCATACGTATTCTTTTTTCATTTTCAATGAATCGATAAGTTCCAAAGAAAAAAGGGAGAGGGGGTCCGGGGATTCTCCGCCGGGAAAATTTTGATTCCTTGAAGGCGGGAAATGAGTTTTCCCGACTTCTGAGGTGTCTTTTATTTACTTTTAAGTTCTTCGAAATTCAAGATATTCCCCTCTTGAAAATTATTATGATGAATAAATGAACCCAAAGAGAAAAGGGAGGTTCAGGTTCTCCCCGGGGAAATGTTGATTTCTAAATGGTGGGAAATGAGCCTTTCCGACTTCTGAAGTATCTTTTAGCGACTTTAATTTAAGTTCTTCAAAATTCAACGTTTTAGATATTGAAAAGAATATGTTTGGTTAAGTCAAGTTTAACAGTAATGAAAAATCACTTCACTTCAAAAAACAATACTAAAATTCATCCTACATGTAGAAATATTAAGTATAAAAGCAAAGAAGGCCAAATGTAAATTAAATAGACACATTTTTTGTGTTCACTTTTTACAGAAACTTGAGCAAGTTTGTAATGAAGAAGATGTAGTTGCCAGAAGAGATGACAACGATGAGGACGACGGCAATATTATGTGAATGCGTTTGATTTGTAGCACATCCTCTTTATTGGTTCTGATACAACTTTCTACTCAGCAAATGGTTCCAATTTGACAGAACGGCTATGAATTTCCTCTGTCAAGGCTTGATTCAGAGACAGTGTAGCCATCTGCTTTTCGGAATATCCTAGATTTTTAAGTGTGCACTATGGAGTTTTTGTACACTGGTCCTCTTGTTTGTTATTTATATTTGTTTGACATTTTTAAAAATCAATTGAACTTGCCAAATACTGAATAGATGATATGGAACTTGATCTTTTATTAACTGTACTTACAGAAATAGTATAGAATTGTCAGCACTTGACTCTAACTTGATTTTGATTTACTTTTTTTTTATATTGATTATTGTAAATCCTTTTGTCCTATATTGAAATGGAGCTTATGCTAAACTACAGTATAGCAAAGTACAGTACAGGACGCATTAAACATTAAAGGGTAAACACATAACGCTACATAAGTGTAAGTAACTTTGTATTGTTGTCCTCTTCTGTCCCGGAGCATCAAAGTTAACACGATGTAGTTGGAATCATACATGTGACCAGAGGCCGACCTAAGGATATATACGGTTCAGTGTACAGCGTTTGTTCAAGTTTTGAAAACGCCTTGGAACACCGATTAAACTCAAAAGTTTTACCATTATTTTGATGTTTTTAAAACATTCTTAAAATGTGTTACAATACCAAAGTCAATGTAACTAGAGCTCTAGTTACATTGACTTTGGTATTGTAACACATTTCTAGTTACATTGACTTTGGTATTGTAACACATTTTAAGAATGTTTTAAAAACATTAAAATAACGTTATAATGACGTTTCTGAATGTTAAATTGAAACGTTATTAAAACGCTTTAAAAACTCCACATAAATACATTTTTAAAACGTAATATTATAACGTTTTACAAACGTAATAAAAACCCTTTGTAAACGTTTTTAAAACGTGATACAAGACCAAAGTCGATGTAACCAAGGTTATTTTTACGTTATAATAACGTTCTTAAAACGTTACATAAAAACGTTATTAAAACGCTATCAAAACTCCACAAAATTACGTTTTCGAAACGTTTCACTAAAACGTTTTTTGAACCAAACTCATACGTTTTTATAACGTTTTTTTTAACGTTAAATTGTTAGCTGGGTATTTAACATTTTTCAATCATTGTCAATCTAAAGTCGGAGTTATGTCCTGGTTTTGACCCTTTAACGTCACTATTGGATAGGCTTATCTTCATAAGACTTCTACGAATAATTATTGTAGTGTGTAGTGTTATAATTGCTATCTGCTTGTTTGTAAACTTGACATTTTGGTCAAATTAATGAATAATTGACACACTGCCTTAATTCAACTTTATTATTAAATTGTATTTATAATATTTTATTGATGTATGCCTAATATAATTTTAACTGGTGGTCATGGCTTAAAGTTTGATTCTAAACTTATTTTGACCTCCTAATGTCCATACATGTATTATGTAATGTAATATTATTATTTGTTTTTTGTTTTTTGTACAGTATTATGTGAGTGAACAAATTAAATGAAATTTAAAAAAAACACACAGACTATACAACTGCTTCTCTTTTGTTAAATAATGGCTCTGAAAAGAGCCTTTTGGTTTGAGATTCTTATTTATGTGAGACTGCTAAATCTTGAAAGATGTTTAGCTACTGCTACATCTTTCCCTGGTATGCTAAATGCTGAACGAACAGGTGGTAGTGGAGAACTGAATTGTGGAATGGAGAGTTGTAGGTCTTTCTTCCCACTGCTACACAATTAGATTACCTCTGCTATAAGCTTATATTTTATAACTGGTTTTTTTCGCCATTTCTTCCTATATTTTTCCTGTATGGGAGGATGAAAGCAATTTGGGAAGTGCTCTGAATGCCCAATATAAATGTTTTGAATATGATTCTTTAAACTCATAAACTTCCCAAGCATTTCAATTGGATCGCTGCTAGGTGTCAACGAAGTCACCAAATAAACATGGTTTTTTGCCCACTCCTGCACAACTTCACAATCATTTTTCTTTCCCGATGACTCGAACTCTTTTTCTAAGGCCTGAACAAATAGTTTAGAAGAATGATAAATATTAATGTTATTGCTGAACAAAATAATATTTTCAAAACCCAACCAAGAGCAAATTATTTGGTCCACTTTTACTAATATAGGCAGGTAAAATGAATAATACAATAATAATTGGAGTGGAATAAAGCCAGAACATCGGATGACAAATTAAAAAAAAAAAAAATAGGCCTGAAAGAACAGTATAAAAAAAATTGAACAAATTGAAAATAATTTTTTAAAATCATATTGATGCATAAAATAGTTACTATTTTACAATATGGTTTGTTTTTTGCAATATAAAGAAATTGAGGAAGTTTATTTAGTTGATCCCTGAATAATAAGACGTTTACTATATAGGGGAGGAACACAACAATAAATGTAACAATGTTATAATTTGTTAAAAAGCGCGAGATGTGATACACAGCGTACGCAACAGTTTCAAGTTCATTCAGTGCAGCTAGTCATGATTGGTAGAGCATGTATGCTACACTACTACAAAACTTTACAGTTTTATTTATAAAAGGAAGCTTTGGATTTATTTTTACATTGAAGGATTCATGGATGTGTTTGACATAGAATTTGAAAGAATATAAGTATGATTAATATTGTTTTTACAATTGTATAAGAGACAGGAAATGGACAATGATTTAGTAAAAGAGATGC
>NW_022758991.1:385815-386457 GCF_011630105.1 Anneissia japonica
AGACCTATATGCCTATTTAATATTAGTGTTTATTTTCAATTCACTCAAGCATGTCCGGTGGTGACGTATGTATTTGCATCGTCGTCGCAAAACTAAAACAAGAGCTCATCATCTGTGTGGCCAACATTGTATTACGTCATAAATAATTAGCATATCGTCCTAGATTACTCGTCGTCGCATATCTAAAACTCCTTATTACTGGCGTTCGCTTCGCCGCGCACAAGTTCACACCACTCGATTAACGTTACGCTAGCGTAAGTCGTTGTGTCTGAACATAGCAAAAGTTCTCCCATAGGGATATAATAAGAATACTAGAGCGCTAACAATGCATTCGATGTTCGAAATACGCAGAGTTGTGTGCGTGTACTATCCAAGATGGCTGCCATTGATTCAGCCAATCAAATTTCGCCTAAGCACTATCATTTTTAATGGCGCCCTCAATTTGCACAGAAAGTTCAGTATAGCTAGTTACCCGTATGTTTGAAACCCGAGCGTTGCGGGGTATTGGTGTAATCAAAGAGTATAAATAGAACAAGAGAGCAAAGTCCCGTTCGTAAAAACGTCATGCCTGTGTAAGACGCCCACTAACGGTTGTATATTCTTTTTATTACCCAGTGCAGCGCTGCGCAGCGCGGTAGAAGT
>NW_022758991.1:386545-388324 GCF_011630105.1 Anneissia japonica
TACCATAGAGATATAATAAGAATACTAGAGCGCTAACAGCAATGTATTCGATGTTCGAAATACGCAGAGCTGTGTGTGTGTACCATCCAAGATGGCTGCCATATATTCAGCCAATCAAATTTCGCCTGAGCATTATCATTTTCAATGGCGCCCTCAATTTACACAGAAAGTTTAGTACAGCTATGTTTGAAACTCGAGCGTTGCGGTGTTTGGGTGTAATGTACATAATTTTAATTTTCATTCCTTGGTACTTTATTTTTGAATAAGATGTTCCACTTGGCCTCGTTTTGGCTACGACAGTTTAATAATTTGTCATTATCAATACTAATTATCATTAATGAAATAATNATTGGAAACTTTTGAACCTTGACCGACGCTTCTATTTGTTACGCGTAAATCGCGGAGAACGCTATCTTGTGTTTATAAGATTTTTGATATGCATACAAAACCTGAAGGTGGCGCTTTCATACGGCAGCCATCTTGGATGGTACACATAAACAACTCTGCATTGCTCCGCCATCTTGTCAGCACTCTAGTTGTTTAATAGCTCTATGGTAATAAAACACATACAAGCCTTAGTTGGCGTCCTACACTAGCTGCGTAGAGCGTATCGTTTTTTTACGCTCTCAATGAGCGTTGTTGGCTCTCTTGTTCTATTTATACTCTTTGGTGTAATGTACAAGATTTTAATTTTTTTTAAATTTTTGAATAAGATGCTCTACTTGGCCTCTTTTTGGCTACGATAGCTTAATAACTTGTGATTATCAATACTAATTATCAATAATGAAATAATAGTCAGTCAGAGGGCTTATTTATGGTAATAATATGTATACTAAGCCTTAAGGTGGCGCTTTCCTACGGCGGCCATCTTGGATGGTACACATACATAACTCTGCATTGCTTCACCATCTTGTCAGCACTCCAGTTGTTTAATAGCTCTATGAGTTCTCCACACAAAAAAAGTGTTCCACCGAAATGCATGGTGGGAATTCAAACAATGGGACGCCCCTTACGACTGTATCTAAAAAAAACTTCAACCAGACTTTCGTTACCAAGTCGTCGCGTATTAATTTTATTGTCAATTCTCAATTTAAAAAAAATTACACAATTGTACAATTAGTACCATTGTACCAAGACAGTGACAACGGTGAATACATAATTCCTTGGCGGAGGTAGAAATCGTTGCTATTATCCAAATAAAACACACATTTAAGCCTATGGATCAGTATAGAAAACAACAATACAGCTCAAAATCGTATGGCCGGACGCACTCTAGTGATAAAGTTTTCTTCCATTAGTGGAAAAAGAAGGGCGCCGTGTGTGTCTGGATATACTTAGCAACAGAAGGGCGCCTTGTACGTCGGGCACGAAGTATAGAAAACGTGCATGGTTAAAAAGAAGGGCGTCGCCTACGTCGGGCACGATTTCATTGTTACTATGCGAGTGCTCTATTACGGAAGCCCGTTAGTGTCAACAGTGAATAAAAATTTCAAATCAGTTAACTGGCGGCCGCCACTTAATTATCTGGCGGCCGCCACTTAATTATCTGGCGGCCGCCACTTAATTTTCTGGCGGCCGCCACTTAATTATCTGGCGGCCGCCACTTAATTATCTGGCGGCCGCCACATAATAATGGGTACCCAGGTTGCGGTATAGCATTATCTTGATGTAGAACAGGCCATTAAAGAGCATGATTGGCCTAGCATTTAATATACGGTAGCATTTAGCCTAGCTATTCATTTTAGCTACAGCTTGTAATAGCTTATAGGCCTAATAGCA
>NW_022758991.1:388346-401184 GCF_011630105.1 Anneissia japonica
AATGTATCTATATCTTTGCTGTAGCACATCAACTGTATTATATGTTCTATTTTGCTGTTTATGTGAGTGTGATATTGTCTGTAATAGCTGGGTTAAATATTAAAGGGCATTAAATAGTGATTAAAAGCATACAATTAGCTGGTCACAAGCTATACCTTATAATGGCAGTCATATAGCAATTACATGGTTAATGTATTAAATAGCGATTAAAAGCATGTTCGTAGCTGTTATACAATAGCTATAGCTTATAATAGCTGTCATATAGCACCCATTTCACAAAATATAACATCACTAGGAAGCATTAAATAGCGATTAAAAGAATGTCATTAAATAGGCGTTTGGGATGATAGGCGTTAGGTTTAAGCAAGTCATCAGGCGTTTGCGACGATAGGCTTTAAGGATAAACATGTCAGCCATTTTACCATGTCCGCTAATAAATAGATGTTCGCACCAGCCATTGCATATTAATGAAGAGGAATTAGGGTTAATAAGATTTTCAACTGTGTACGCTAATGGGCATTTTCACCGGTCATTTGCAATTGAATATGTTATTTTTCCTATTTGTTATCGTCGCAAACGTCTCTTCAATGGTAAAATACTGACGTGCTCCAAACTTAATCCACAAAATAACCAAATAATCTATCGGCGCAAACGCCTGACGTGCTTAATTCTAAAGCCTATCGTCCGCAAACGCCTATTCAATGGTAAACCAGTGACGTGCCTAACCATAACGCCTGTTGTTGCAAACCCCTGACGTGCTTAACCCTAACGCCTATCTTCGCAAAGGCCTATTCACCTGATCTGCTCAACCCTAATGCCTATCATCGCAAACCCCTACTCAATGATAAACTGTTGGCGTGATTAACCCTAATGCCTATCGTTGCAAACGCCTTTTAAATGTTAATGTGCTAAATTGCTTAAGGTAACGCCTATCGGCGTCAACGCTTGACGTGTTTAACTATAACGAATATCGTTGCAAACATCTGCTCAAAGGTAATCTGCTGACGTGCCTAACCCTATAGGCGCAAAAGCCTTCAATGGTAAATGGTATTAAACTGCTGGCGTGCTTAACTCTAACGCCTATCATCGCAAACGTTGTGTAAAAAATGCAGTTAAACCATTGTGGCAGCTACTAACATGCTTTTAATCAGTGATTGCTATATTTTGTGATATTTGTGCTATAATAAAATTGATATTATAGCTAGATAGTGACCAGCTACCATGCTTTTAAACACTACCGTATTTAATGCTTAATTTTAATCGCTATTTAATACTTAACCCTGTAATTGCTAATATTTTTTGAAATTGGTGCTATATGACTGCCATTATAAGGTAGAGATGGTGACCAGCTACTAGTATGCTTTTAATCATATAATACCCTTTAATATTTAACTCAGCTATAACAGACAATATCACACTCACATAAACAGCAAAATAGAACATATAATACAGTTGATGTGCTACAGCAAAGATATAGATATATTTTGTGAATGGCTATATGACTGCTACTAGGCCTATAAGCTATTACAAGCTGTAGCTAAAATAAATAGCTAGGCTAAATGCTACCGTATATTAAATGCTAGGCCAATCATGCTCTTTAATGGCCTGTTCTACATCAAGATAATGCTATACCGCAACCTGGGTACCCATTATTAAGTGGCGGCCGCCAGATAATTATCTGGCGGCCGCCAGATCGGCCGCCACTTAATTATCTGGCGGCCGCCACTTAATTATCTGGCGGCCGCCAGATAACTGATTTGAAATTTTTATTCACTGTTGACACTAACGGGCTTCCGTACTTTATCTTGTGTTTCTAGTATCTTTGCTTTAATTCAGTTAGCGTTTATCAAGCGATAAGCTCATGTTTTTGGTACTGAAGTCGTTGATTTGCTAACCTGATATTGCTAACCTGTTCTGAGTTTAGGCGAAGGGTTTTTGAATCGTGTGTGTAATAGTTGTAACAGCTGTAATTGCTGTAAGCCTTGTAATTGATGCAATTGTTGTAATTGTTGTAATCCATGTCAAGCATTGTAATCGACGTAATCGTCGTGATCAACTGTTATAGCTGTAACTTTGTCCATCTGTTACTTATCGATACACTATTGCGTGTTTTGTTTGTGGAGGGATATATTTTGACGTGAATAAAGCATAATTTTTACAATACAAAAAACCAAGAATAACCCTTTTGTGTCTGACTGAGTCACGTTCTCCCACAATTATTATTATTATTATTATTATTATTATTATTATTATTATTATTATTATTATTATTATTATAGAATATAGATTTTTTTTCATTTTCCAACGAACATTACAAGTTTACTTTTTGAGTTGAGCAACCATGATGAGGATTGACGTCATACTCGCGTCTGTAATTTTTCCTTGAAACTCACACTGAGTATGAGAAAAAAGAATGGACTCGCCGCCCGCCTTTGTGAATTCTGTAACTAGGCATATGGGGACGGTCCTGTTTATGGAGCGACACTCTTTATGCTAACAATGAAAATGTACAGTAAATGTAACTGATTGTCTTACAGTAAACCTTCAAACTAACATAATATAACCACATTTCAACTCCATCTAATTTAATTTAATTCACGTGAAACGTATTTCAAGTGTTATATTGAACAGTGATGGATTCAAAGGGGAGCCCAGTATGAGTCAGTTAACTGTCGTGGGGCTGTGGTGGGTGGGAATTCCACTTGTACAAGATCCTCCCTGGACTCCTCCCCTCTATTTCGACTTCCTGGACCCGCTACAGTTGGAGTAGCCTCAATTATAGGCTAGGCCTACTATAGAAAGATAATTTTTATCCATCTGGGGAAAAGTGAAGGTTTCGTCAGGGAATACCTATATCAGGAATACCGCTTGTGATTAATAATTCATTGGGATCGTGGAAGCAATCTCGACTTCGATTTTTGTTCGGAAATCAGTGACGGCCCTTCAAGGATTAGTGCCTAAATTTTAAGTCTAAGAGTGCAATTTCCATGGTGCCATAATCACAAATTTTCTTATCTCAGCCCCACCATCGTAGTAGGTTCCCTATCTGTCAAAAGAATTTGAGGGAAAATGAATTAATTATTTCAAATTTAAGGAAATGAAAATAAGTATGAAAACTGAGATTGCCAGAAAACTGAGATTGCCAGAAAAAAAAATTAACCCATAAATCCTACAGACTTATAGTTTTGTTTCATTGTCAATATCAAATGCACTTTTCAAAACGACTGATGAAAAATCAATAAATTGCGAGTTATTAAACACACACACAAAAAAAAAACACATTTCCATGGCGACTACAGAAACTCTTTAGTACTTATAATTTTACAGAATTAGCTTTTAGAAATATAGTGCTTGTTTTTTAATAATGGATTAAAAAAGTATATATATATACACATATGTATATATATAAATATATATATATATATGTAAGATGTGTATAAGAGACAGCTGGCGGCCGCCACACCTCGCGGAGGAACCCCTACTGGTGCCACTCCTGCTTAGCCCCAATCATGGTGGGGCGCAGGTGTGTGGACCCTCTATCTGTGAAAGTTCATCACTGGTCCACCACTGTGTATTGTATGATCACAAATGGAATTTTTAACAGACACAACCATTCAACCGGCAAGTTTTACTTTGTCTATTTGGCTTTGGAGATACTTGAGTTAGGTGTAGTCATTGATCTTTGGCCCAATTGATCATGCGCCCTGTTGAACACATTTATTTTGCAGCTTGCCTCATGTATGGAAATAATCAGTAATGGTGTTTCACAATGCTCAGTGGCGTGCTGACCTGAACTTAGGTCCTCAGGATGACTGAGGATGTTAGGTCGAAATATACACAGTATCCGACGCCAAGAAAGGAGAATAAACAGGTAATGGCATATTGACTCTTCAATTGGTGGAGCCCAAGATACCCGACATAGCAAAATGATGGTAGGCCTACAGTAAATTATATAGGACCTATTAATTCTCCAACGGGCTCAATTGATGTAGTCGAATACAGTATATAGTATTACGAAAATATCACGAACGCACTGTAACATAATATGAATGGAGCTAATATATCGTTTGTCATATATAGGCAGATTTTTGATATCCAGAATCATTTTTATAGAGCCATTTTTGGAGGTAAACAAACCATTAAAGTGCGTGCTTTTATGTTAATTACCATTGAATTTTTACAACCTGGCATAACAGTAGGCATGTACATTACCACCGTATTGCCTCAGTGGCTCAGACTCCATTATGATACGAGGCCTAGAGCACTGGTATTCAAACTTGTTGATATGGTCACCCTTTGTTGGCAGCAAAAATAATATTGTCCCACTCACAGTTTCGGTTTCAATTCAATAGTCAAATTGACTAAGAATGTGTAAATGTCTCAGATAAAGGGAAGTAGGCTTACAGAAGCCCGGTATTATTGACCAATATTTAGTGCTCAAGCTGCAAACATTCTAAAATAATAAATCAAGAATAAACCAACTAAAGGTTACCATATAAAATTAGAGTGAAGCACCTAATCAGAAACGACAAAACGACAAGTTAAACACGTATACGATCAACCCTTTAATAAGCGAAGGGGTGAGGACAAACAGCGTGCAGAATGGTCAATTTACTAAGGGGACACTAATTTTTGTCCTCTCAGCACATACTAATACGATACACTTAAAATAATGTTTTTGTTACCAATTACTTTCCTTTTTCTTGTTCTTAATTAAAATTTTATTAAAATTAAATTAGAATTTATAAAGAATCCATGTCATCGGTTTATGACTTCATTCTACGAACCCCTGTTAGACAACTTCACAATTTCTGTTAGATATTGTTCCTCGCTAATGCTCATCTCTAAACCCATTTTGGTTTTGATATTATTATCATCATGGTCGTTATCATCATCATCCTCATCATCATCATCATTATTATTATCACCAATGCCGCCTCACTACTACTACTACCACATACACATCTAGATGTGTATAAGAGACAGGACATATATAATTGTTGTTTTCTCCCCTTTATTAAAATTAAATTAGAATTTATAAAGAATCCATGTCATCGGTTTATGACTTCATTCTACGAACCCCTGTTAGACAACTTCACAATTTCTGTTAGATATTGTTCCTCGCTAATGCTCATCTCTAAGCCCATTTTGGTTTTGATATTATTATCATCATGGTCGTTATCATCATCATCCTCATCATCATCATCACCGCGACCATTCACCAGTATCACCATCATCATCATCATCATCATGAGCGAAGCTCAGGCGAGGCTTGTTTTTTGTCATGGTCTTCTTCATGCTGTCGTTGTTGTTGTTGTCATATTGTTGGGTAAATTGTTTGTTACCACATAACTAAAGTTTTGTTAGTCCAATTGATTCTAAACTTGGCAGAATGTAAGATCGTAATAAAAGACGGAGCCTATTGTTTTGGTACGTGTGTGAATATGCTAATTGCTCATTTGCGTAATTAATATGCCACTAATCCACAAAATTTACATTAAATACCATCATAATTTCCATAAAAGATTTCCTATTTATTCGAAATTGTAATATGTCATGCCTTTACATTAAAAAAAAAAACTAAAATTCGATTTGCAGTTGAAACTTTCCTTAATATTTTTTTTAAGTATTTTTCAGCCAGTAGATGGGCATTGTATTTGAATCAAGGCAATAATAAAACCAGTGATTGAATTGACTCAGTTGATTCTGAATTTTAATACATTAGCCTAAATTTACTATTCGGAACACACAATTACGTAAATACAGGAATTTTGGTTCATCTCCCGGTCTCCCGGAAATCACATTTTCTCCCGGAATTCGAATTTTTCTTGTATTATTTCCTTGCAATTATTGCTTATACTAAGCTGAATTTCCCTATTCTTATGCATTACATATGGCAGATAATATCTGATTTATTGAACATTCTAGGCCACAGTTAGGCAAAGTTCGGTCAGCAGGCCGCATGTGGCCATACAGTGATTTTTTTTGCCTCCCGCAAAAATAAATTAAAAAACCTATATGTGCGGCTCTCTAAACATTTTTGACTAAAAATTACCTTATTTTTTACGGCCCGACACCTCGCCGGTCATCTGTAAAAAGTGATGTTAAAACTGATAATAAAATGGTATAAAAGCAGTGCATGAAGGTTTTTTTTTTTTTTTAATTATTTTTTGGGAGCACACTGCAAACGCTTGGGTGAGTCCCTCGGTGTTTAATCAAAAATTCACTTTGGCCCTCCAACCGATTTTTATGCCCACGCCTGCTCTAGGCAGCAATATATATTAACAGTGACCTAAACGTGCCCAAGCCTGCTTTTATATTGAACAAGACAATACATTTGTACACGCGTGTCCTTGTACATGGGTCGCTAACTTGCCCTGCACGAAAAAATTTCCAAGAATTTTACTTTCACAACTTGGGAACCCTGGTACCCAGGAGTTTTGAAATGGAAGGATAGTGCAGGTGCGGAGGTAAGTGGGAGGGGGGGGGGTGAGGTGCTAGCTCAAAAATAAGGTGATATGATGAGTTGATTTTTAATTACTTTTCTCTCAACAGTGGCTGTGGTTTAGGTATGCGGAGGACTCCCCAAAATACTCGCACCCCACCCACCCAGCTAACATTATTATGTTATAAGAACGTTATAATAACGTTACACTTTGGTGATAAAAACGTTATTTTATGTGCGTACTATACAGGGGCGGATTTGGAGGGGCCCGCCCCTCTCCCCTCCCTATTTTTTTTGTTTGGAAAAGTTTAAAAAAAGGAAATAAATAAAGAAAGAAAAAGCCAAAACGCTTCAGAGGTTATTTTTTAGGAAATTCGTTACGGCGCATGCCCCCGACCCCTTGGGTAGTGTTTTTTTTTTCTAGATCTGCCCACATTCGGCCCCCCGCCCTTTCGGACATCTCTAGATCCTCTCCGAAATCTAATTTCGTCACAACCTTTGAACGTTCTTACAACGTTATGTGAACCTTATTTTGTGACATACCTAATAACAACGTTCGCGAATGTTATAAAAATGTTTTGTGTTTCCTGGGCAGTCGGCCACCAACCCAATCAGGCCGCATTAACATATCCCCCTCACAGGTATTAAATTGTTCATGATGTTTTGTAACTTTTTGTGAATTTTGCTATTTGAGCTACCATTTGGCAAACGACTACATCAACATTCGGAAATACTGCAAACGTGATCTGGCTGTTAGTTAATTTTATCAGGCACTTTTTAAGTATAGCTATCCACTGTAGTGTCTTATTTTAATTTACTCATCTCGTGTATAATGTGATCAGAATATAATACTTTATAATTACTTTCTTTCAGAAACTTAACAGCAACATTTGGCTTCTGGGTTTACAAACTCGTTACAACAATGTTGACGACAAAGAAACCATTTAGGACTGTGTCCTGAATTCTAGGAAGATGGGATCCTTAATGCACTTGATTTGTCTTGCTGTATTTACGGCATTAAACTGCAGGCCAACTGTAGGCCAATTATTACAGACATGCTACAAATACAACCCTTTGTCAATTAATAAAACACAGCCTCTAAATGAACTAAGATGTCCAGATCGATGCAACTGTTCATACTGTATAACCGAAGGCAAACCATTTTTAGAATACCAGCATAATGCACATTGTTCAAATCTGCAATTAAAAACTGTTCCACCGAATAATACAGTCCCAACTGATGCACGTAGTTATACACTAGATGAAAACGACATTTTATTTTTGAAGAATAATTCTTTTAAAACATCGCGTGCCCTAGAATATTTGAGTCTTAATGGCAACATGTTGACTTACAAAACCATAGAACTTGATGCATTTCGCGGTTTAAGAAAGCTGAAGTATCTCTCGTTGAACGGAAACATTAATATATATCGGCTGCGGACCCACTGGTTTACAGATCTTGTATCACTAGAAACACTGCATCTGAAAGAATGTGGAATAACCATACTAACAAGTGACGTCTTTAAACATTCTGACAAATTGAGATTTATTGATTTGACAAAGAATGAAATACCAATTTTACCCGCAACAGTTTTCCAAAATATCCATTCACTTACTATGTTATATATGTCAGATAATCATGTGGAAGAAATTCCATATCATGCATTTGCAGGTTGCAATGAATTACAAACAGTGTATCTTGACGGCAATTCACTCGCTACCATATCGGAAGATGTCGGACTACAAGATTTAGAAAAATTAAAGATCCTAAAGTTGTCACACAACCACTTCCTTTGTGATTGTAATTTAGTTTGGTTTAGACATTGGCTTGACAATACAAGTGTCTCATTGCAAGACAGTGGGCATACAAAATGTTTCAGTTACACAAGTAAGGTATACAAGAAGTTGATGGATTTTGATCCTGACGTATTACAGTGCAACACATTAATGAGGGTCTTGATGATTGCCATTCCACTAGCATTAGTTGGATTTGCTTTCATAGTAATTGCATTGGTTGTTCACTACTTCAGATATGATTTAAGGTACTGGAATCAAAGAAGAAGACTCCGTAAACAATATCAACGACTAGACACACAAGGACCCCCACCAATTAACGGTCTTAACATTCGGTATGATGCGTTTGTATCATATAACAGCAAAGACCAACCATGGATTATTTCTGTTTTACAGCCGTCGTTGGAGATCCAGCGTCATTTTAAACTATGTTTTGATTACCGGGATTTTACCCCAGGAGCAGCAATTGTAGATAACATCGCGGATGCGGTAAACGGTAAAATACAGCCGGAAAGTGCTTTTAATTGTGTCTAAAAACTTCGCTAAGAGTGAGTGGTGTTATTTTGAACTAGAGATGGCACGTATGCGCATGTTTGACAATCATGAGGATATCTTGGTTGTGGTATTACTTGAGAAAGTATCGGCAAAAGATATGCCAATCCTGTTACACAAAATATTGAGCAAGAAAACGTATATACAATGGGAAGAGTATCCCGAGAGACAAGCGCTGTTCTGGACTAAGCTGGAAGCAGCACTCTTGTCACCTAATTGTCCCAGAGACAGACTGTTGGATAGTTTTGGAAATAAAGGCATACAGGAGACATAAATACGTAATAGGCTACTTTTGTAACGTGTGCTTTTCTTTTCAGTGAAACTATTGTTCTGTTCTGATATGTTTGTTCTTCTATTCCAGTACAACAGGGGTTCTATTGGCTTTCACAGGGTCGAGTTCTATAGCGTTATGGTTGAACTCTCCACGTCACCTTTACCATGCAGTCCTATTTTGAGACCTAGAAGTGTCAAGTTCATGTAATTGTTTTTTTAATTGATATTTATATTAATGATTTTATATATGGGTTACTATTAAGTCAATGAGGAAAATACCTATGTTGTGTTTTAAAAACATAGTAAGTATATAATTTAATATTGGATCTGTTTCATTTTGACTCGATTCTTCAGATCTACCTATTTTTTGTTTGGGGGGTAATGGCTATAGATTAGTCGTAAATTACTTTTCTATAACTGAAATGTATATTATCACCTAAGATTACTCATTCCAGTTATTATTGAGAAAGAATTCAAGATATTACGTTTTGACAACCTCTGAAAATAAAATCAGCAATACTATAAATAAGGATGTCAAGTTTATTTTAAAAACAAAATGTATTATTAAAATATGTAGGTAGAAGAAATTACATAATCGGCATACAAAAAGTACCGTAATTTAAATTACGAAGTTAAGAAGTAAATTTACATCTGAAAACGAATTTTCCAATACAGAACCAAGACCTTCAATATTAATATTAACGATCTGGTTCAGATTTAGTCACCAATTTCATTTTTCAAAATCACAATGGCTTTAAGCATTAGGAAATTGTTATTTTTTTGTAATATAATATTACAATATGAGAATACTATTGTATTATAGTAAAATATCATAAAAATAATTCGTGTTCAGAAGCTTAAGATAAAATAATTATCAAATCACATCCAGTGACTTATTACATGTGTAGTAAATTACCATTCCTTGCCTTACTTTAACATATTTAATACATAGAACATTCTAGAATACCATTTAGTTGATCAAAGAAACAGTGTAAACCACATTGGTATTTTTAGGAACACATGACACCATGTAGAATTCAAGATTAATATGTGGAAGTTTCCAGAATCTTTGGTACTATAGAGACAAATAAGCCTAATTGGTTAATTATAATGTAAGGTGACCAATGAAGAACTTAGGCAATATAGAATGATCTTGATTGCTCTGGAATAGTGCACCTAGGGTATATAAGCTGACAGTTTAATCTTTCTGGAGCTCTTTTTTGAAACACATGTTTATGTGAATGTTATTGCGTTATTTTGATACTGGATTCTTGTTGGAGTTTATACATAATAAAAGTCTATTTGAGAGGGATTCTTAGTCATTTCTATACCGCTCGGAAATACGTCAAGTAGGAATTCATGACAACATGAAATTTACGTATTTACAAACGAATGTTTTATGATTTAGTATCATACATCTTCTTAAGGTTTTTAGATTCAGAAAAGTCTTTAATTGTGTTTTTAAATTGTAGGCCTACATTAGTTTATAATTGTATAGTTTTACAGTCTTTTGGCTGATTAGTATGTTGTTAATACAAGGATATTAGGTCTTTGTTATCGTTTGTTATCCAATGAACTGGCAATGAATAAACATTGCACATCCATAGAGTTACGAAGCAGAATTGACATGGCGTGTGTTTAATTCAAATTGGTTCTTGTTGTGAATTCTTTCAAATTGAATAGGTTCTATATGTTTTTGTTTATGCCATATAAAGTCAATCAATCAAAAGGCATCTGTAGGTAGGTATACAATTGACAACAACTGCATTAAAAAAGGCAATACAGCTTAACGGTAGATATCTAAAAGCCGTTCTGGCTTTTAGATTTTTCGGGGTTATTATTTTAAAAGTGTTCGAAATGTAATGTATTCATACAAAACAAACTACAATAATGTGTATTTATATTACCGTGAACAAATAAAGCGTATTTGACATGATACACTTTCAGTATCAGACTGTGTATTGGCCTTCTATCAAAATATTCATTCCATTGTGGATTGACTAAATAAGGCAGCAAGCTTCCTGAATTTTTAATTTTCCGTTGTAGTGTTCCTAATAGTCTTACAGCAAATGTTTTTTTAATTTCGGCTTTTCCTTTTACTGTACTGATAACTACAACTAGTATTATGACATGACAGCCTATGCCGGTTACACGGTCATATTCACAGCTTTGCATTGTGTATAATTACAGCAAGCTATATGTAAGGCCTCGCATACATTCTTATCCAAGTTTTACTTCTTAATAACATGTCTTTTTGTCTTTTGATAGTCCAGCGGCGTTTATGAAAAAGAGGCCTACAAATTGGCAATTTTAGGGTGGTTGTCACGTTTCAAAATTACCCAAACATGCAAATAAGGGAGATCAAAGGTCACAGGGTAGGCTAATTTTAATTAAAACACCGATATATTTATCTTGGTATCTTTATTTCAAAATTTCAAAAACATTCAGCATTAAAAATACATTTGAACCCAAAGGCTGAATTGAAGCATTTTGTTTTACAAAAAAAGTGATATTAAAAGGCGTAACTTATTTTAAAACCATACATACATACATCAATCAGGAGGAAATTAGATAAAAAGAAAAAATAAAATTTGAAAAACAAGACATTGAGAATGTTACAAATTATAAAAACAGTTCGGTCAGAAGTCTGGTGGGATGGTAGGGGCCTGCAATATAACAGTGGATTTAGCAGAGTACTCGTGAAAATTATTTTGGTGCCTAAGAGTCTTACGGGAACTTGAGGTGCCGGGGAAACCAATGTTTGAAATACTTAACGGTATATTTTCCTTTTTTTGTGTGTTCTACGGAATTGAAGTGTTTCCAGACCAAGCGTACTTGTCAAGAGATTCAGATACTGTAGGAAGTATATGCATTAACAAGAATACATTTGCAAACTCTTCTGAATTTATCTGTCTGTCTGTCTATCTATCTATCTATCTATCTATCTATCTATCTATCTATCTATCTATCTATCTATCTATCTATCTATCTATCTATCTCTCTCTATCTCTCTGTCTGTCTGTCTGTTTGTCTATCCTATTAAAAATAACGTTTTATGTTTTTCTCTGTCCACCAAATGTCCCCGAAAGTCTTTCAAATACAATTATGATTTTCACTGTTGTAGCTACCACCAACGGGACTAACATCCGCTACAATAGGACTCGATTATTTTCGTACATGTTTTTTTTGGCAAAATTAACACGTCGGAGCACATTATTACATAGAAGATAGATGTACTACTAGAAATACTTTTGGTGACACAAAAAAACACAAAACCTTATTTTATTCAGGGGAGGATCTGGGTTCACATTTAGGAGGGGTCACATTTTTTTCAAAAATCCCAAAAAGAAAGGTGGGGGATTCCTAGATGGCGGGAAATGAGCTTTCCCGACTTCTGATGTGTCTAGATTTTCCCCTCTTGAAAACGGTCAGGTAAACTTTCTCATTTTTATTACAGTAAGGCTTATTTATGTGTGTATACGTACATAAAAAATTTAGTAGTTGCATACGTTTTTTTAGCCCACTCTCTGAGAGAGAGGGCTTATATGATGATTCTGAGCGAATTTTGAAGTCATTTGTTTTTCTATCTCTTCCTTCGTTTGTGACGCGATTAGGCTGATCTTGCAATAATATGGAAGAGAAGGCTTGGGGAATTTAAAGTATGAAGAGTTTTTGCGAAAATGTTGTCGGGAAATATGTGAAATTATATGTTTTTATATCATATCTCTTAACACTAAGATGGGTTTCCTATGAAAGCGTGTTCGTCATTGATCA
>NW_022758991.1:401549-403296 GCF_011630105.1 Anneissia japonica
TTTTTTGACCTTAAGCACATTCTCATCTGAGTTTTCAAGAAAAATACAATGATCTTGCCATCCTGCTAATCTCAGTCGGCCGATATCCAACAAGCTAACCACTACCCACCACTAATTGCATCTGCTATTTTCCTGCTATGTAAATATTCACGCATTCTTGTTATGAGCCATGTTCTCTGGACAATTATCTTTTCTAACCACCATTCGTAATGTCCTTATATAATCTTTCAAAAAGTGCCTCTTGAATTTTTAATTATTAAAATAATTTCCCATAAGAACCCCTCGATTTTCATCTATTTCCATAAGCGCCCCCCTCATTCCAATGTGTTTTCATGAGTGCCTCGTTTGAATAAGCGCCCCTCAGAAAGTGCAAAAAATATTTTAGGCGCCCGGGCGCTTATTCGCGCGAGTACGGTACACTACTGTTGTAATGCAGGCTGGCCTAGAGCTAGAACTAGGCCTATAGGCTGGCTGGGTAGTACGTGTGTGTAATAGATCAGATAACAGGAAATGTAGGCTACAAGTTGCTTTTATGTGTATTAAACCACATAATATTCAAATTAGTAGCGATGAGTGTATGTGACGTGCAGCACATTTCGTGTCAATGTACTGTAATGGAATTACAGTCAAACCGTACCCATGCCAACCCGTACCCACAAACCGTACCCAAATTTTGGTCCACCCGTACCCAGAATTTTAGTCAACCCGTACCCATCGTTGGTCAAACCGTACCCAAGTTTGATGAACAATATTATTTACTGTATAGAACATTACGCAAATGATATTATCTATCTAGATATTAATCATATCATGTATTATGAACGCCTAACTTACCGATTAGAAGATGTATTCTAATATCTTTGATAAAGGATGCATTCAATAGGCCTTTTTCACGAATCGGTAGACATCATGAAGTGATGACAAACATTGTGAATCAGCGGTGCGTAACCGACAGAAATAAGGTAAGCTTTTGGGCTGATTTTCTGACATGTTATTTAAAAAATCATAACTCCATAACGGAGAGCCGTATCCAAAAAAATTTTCCAGAAAAATGTTCTTAAAAGACTATTTTACACCACTATATGATTGAAAAAATTGAAAAATTTTGTTGACCTCTGAAATCAAGATTTAAAAAGAAAAGCCTATCTCGGTAGTGTATTAAAATAGGTGTATGCATTACAGTGCAGTAGTACTAGAAATACTCGGAACTAGCATTGTTTTAGTAACCATATAAGTTTCCTGTGTTAAAAACATGATTTACTATGCTATACCTCTTTATAAAACATAAATTGTACTTTATAATAAGAGAAATCAGTATACAATTATCGCTACTTGGAACAGTAACAACACGAAAGTCCTATGTTACTGCACTGTGCATAGGCCTATTTTAATACACTACTAAGATAGGCTTTTCTTTTTCCATCTTGATTTCAGAGGTCAAAAACATTTTTCAATTTTTTTCCAATCATATAGTGGTATAAAATCGTCTTTTAAGAACATTTTGATGGAATTTTTTTTTGGATACGACGCCCCGTTATGGAGTTATGATTTTTTAAATAACATGATGTCAGAAAATCAGCCCAAAAGCTTTAATATTTCTGTTGGTTACACCGCTGATTCGCAATGTTTGTCATCACTTCAAATTATATGTCTACCAATTCGTGAAAAAGGCCTATTTAGAAATGATCGCCGAAGAAGCCGAACACGCAAGTTGGGGGCGCTACATATTATGGCTCCATTCGTGGTG
>NW_022758992.1:0-710 GCF_011630105.1 Anneissia japonica
TCTCTCTGTTTATTTCCTTAGTTAGACCGCAAGTTGAAACTTGTACAGTTATTTTTAACAGCATCTCAGTTCAAAGTTCTAATAATCTTCCTTCACTTAAAAGTCGACGTAATTTCCTGGATTTAACATTTTTATTTAAATGTGTTAATGCTATCTATGGGAATTACTTAACATCTTTATTTGGTATATCTGTTAAACCCCGTAGGTGCCGTAATACCTTTACTGAATTTTTCACTATTTCGTTTGCCAGAGTCAATGTTACAAAAAAAATGGTTTAATCAATAGATTACCTAGATTAATCTTAGCAAAGAAGATAATTCCATAGATGTATTTTATAATAGTGTAGAAGTATATAAAAAAGAAAATCAAATGTATTTTAGGCTAGGCTTATACTAGAGTAAGTTTTGTTATCTTTTGTGACTATTTAAATTATTTATATCTGTTTATTTGTATCTGTTTTTTGTTGTAATTCTGTAAGTGGCGGGACAACCGCTGTTGAATGCGAATTGAAATAAAATAAAAAATAAAATTATGCATTGACCTGGTCCTACGATCTATTGTTGAATCATTCGTCTCCATATCCATCTGCAATGTCGTCTCCATATCCATCTGCAATGACAAATTGTAATGGGAATATATTACTAATTTGTAAATCCTAAATTAATCGTTTTCTGTTCAAAGACGACATATAATAATAATATTCAAAATAA
>NW_022758993.1:0-914 GCF_011630105.1 Anneissia japonica
ACATAAAACACGCAACTTGTAGTTTGTTTAGATCCATAATTTTTAATATATTTAGTTTTTTAAATTCCGAAGATATAAGAACTTCTAGATAAAAGAATAGAGAAGGAGGATTAGGATTTTGTTGGCGATTACCGTAATCATAATTCGTAGATACGTACCACATTCGTCATTGCATTCCATGTTGCCATCGTTACAAACGCTGAACAAGAAAAGGAAGAAGAATGTTGATTAAAAAAAGGAAGAGGGAATAGTAGTTATTATTTTTGCGTGTAATAGTTCATTAGTTAATATAGGCTTCCATACCAAGTTGAGCAATAGAAGTCGATTAGTTGAGTATCTCTGTACAAAATTCCGTCCACCATACACGGTTTCCCATCTGTACCAGAGAAAAAGAACAATGGGTTAGAAAATAATATATTACCGGTACGTCCTAGAAAGGGATTAAATTTTCGATAAACCTGGATGAAGGAAGTACATTTTCGATAAGCCTGGATGCTGTGTACAGACATACACTACACGATAAAAGTCATTTCCTGAGATATCATAATTATTACCACTAATTATCTTTTAATGGCATTTAAAGTTACCTGGCACTTCACAAAAATTCCCTCTAAATCCGGGAAGACACTGGCAAACGGCAACTACTGACATTACATCCAAACACGTTCCGCCATTCTTACAAGGAGCCAACGCACACGCTCCTGAGAGAACTGAAATAAAAATGAAATTAATATAGCAGATAAAGCAACACGAATCGACATTGTAAATGATAGACAGACAGACAATAAATATCAATCAAATGGATGGATGGATATAAAGGTATTACTTTAGAAATAAACCATGTATGTGCAGTAAAAAATGCGGTCGCGTTATGCATAGGCCTATTTGTTAGTTATGTGTTCTTCACATCCAAG